>NW_026943820.1:3507692-3677692 GCF_035594765.1 Anolis carolinensis
AAGTGAGGCCTCAAGGCCGCGCCGGAAGTGTAGGCCCTTCAAGCGGAAGTGGAAGATTCCCGGTTGAAATGTGCGAAGCGGAGGAAGGAGACTGCGGCGGCGGGCAGCTCTGGAGGCCTCTTCAGAGGAGGTAGGTAGGCCTCACAAGCCAGAAGGCAGTGCGGGGTGGGAGTTGTAGTCCGACAGAAATAGGCTGGAGCCTGAAGGACTTGAGAAACTTCAAGGGATGCCAGGCCCCTTCTAGGGCTGCAGCATCAGCAACTAATTGGATTGCTGTGAGTTTTCCGACCTGTCTGGCCATGTTCCAGAAGCATTCTCTCCTGACGTTTCGCCTACATCTGTGGCAGGCACCCTCAGAGGTTGTGAGGTCTGTTGGGAAACTAGGCAAGTGGGGTTTATATATATTTACTAGCTGTGCCCGGCCACGCATTGCTGTGGCAAAGTGGTGGTGGTATTGGTTAAAAATTGTTGTGTAATTTTTATTTGACGTTATTTGCATTTTTTATTAATTTTATTGTAAGTTATATTTTTATTTATTATATTTTATTATTTTCTTGTATTATTTTTAGTTATTTTCTGTTATAGTATTTTATTGTATTAATTTTTAGTGTTTTTTATTATTTTTTATTGGGTTGCTAGGAGACCAAGTTGCTTAGAGCCTTCTAAGTGGCAGCAATTGGATAAAAGCAATTATTCCTCTCTCTCAAATTAGGACTTAATTTTTTTTTCTTTTTGTTGTATCAACCTAGAGGCGTGGATGATGGGTTGTGTTGTCAAATTTCGAGGTTGGGGGGCCTGTAGTTTTCTTGTTTTGTGGGTTGCCGTGATGCCATCACTCTTTTATATATATAGATTATTATTATAAATAATATTATTTGTTATTATTATTATTATTATTAAAGCAGGACATAAATAATTATGACAATGTGTTGTTATGATAATAATAATAATAATAAAAGCACGGCATACATAATAATGTTCTTTCAAAGGCTTAAAGCTACAATGTTCTTTCAAAGGCTTAAAGCTACAGACAATGCAGTCGCTGTTGCCCATTTTTGGTCAAAAACTATTTAGCTGTGTTGCTGTGAGTTTTCCAGACTGTATGGCTCTGTTCCAGAAGCATTCTCTCCTGGTGTTTCACCCACATAGTTGGCAGACATCCTCAGAGGTTGTGAAGTCTGTGGGAAACTAGGCAAGTGGGGTTTATATATCTGAAAAGTCCAGGTTGGGAGAAAGCACTCTTGTCTTTTTTTCTCTTTCCACAGCCGCCCCTTGAAATGCATGAAGTGCAAAGAAGGTTCCCCGGTGTTAATCATTCGTGTTGGAGATGCTTTTTGCAAGTAGGTGTGGTAGACAGCTGTTGCAATAGGAAGCCAGCACAGTTACTGTCCGATCCCAGTCAGTCAATAAGATTTGCTAAAAAGGAATTTGATGGGGAAGAAATTTAATTTCCTGGCAGCTGTTTAAGAAACTGGACTGTCGTCTCACTTCCTGAGCAATGTAATGAACAGGTCTCTTGAAAGCCTTAAAAACATGGCTATGTGCCCAGGCTTTTAACGAATAAATGACAAAGACGACCCAGACTGTTATATGGATATAGTAGGAGGATATTGGACGAACAGATTTTAAGCATATGTTTTATGTTTTATATTTTATACTGTATTTAACTGGTTGTAATACATTTTATATGCTGTTGTTTTTAATGATGTGTCGGCATCGAATTGTTGCCAATTGTACGCCGCCCTGAGTCCCTTCGGGTGAGAAGGGTGGGATAGAAATATTGGAAATAAATAAATAAATCTTGATGTTTACTATGTGTAGGATGGGCGATGTGACTTGTAGTGTTCCTGAGATCTTCCAGATTCTAAAGTGTGGCCTTTGAAGCCCCTCACTCCCAATAGCAACTTAATTTGAGCCATAATGCTCAAATCTCTTAAATATCAGGAAAACAAAGTTAAAATGAGCGGAACACGGATTTGATGTGCTGTTATATCTGGCTACAACAGGGACACAAGTTTGGCCTGTACCATGTTTGAGTTTTAAAAAGTTACCTATTCCGATTGAGGTATGTGTATAGGATCCTGGCTTTCCTTTCCATCTGATTGCGTGATCTACATATTCTGTTTTGCAGGACGTGTTTCAAGGAATATTTCATCCACAAGTTTCGTGCCACTCTTGGAAAAAATCGATGCATCTATCCTGGAGAAAAGGTTTTCTAGAGAAGTTACCTTTTTTGGAGATGGGATGAGAAAAAAGTCAGCTAGAGGAAACTGATCCCCATTTCCTCTTAATCTTTGGTTGCTTTCCTTCTGTGCTGCAGGTTCTCCTCGCCTTTTCGGGTGGCCCTGCCTCAAGTTCGATGGTGCGGCAAGTGCAAGAGGTATCCGCCTATAATGATCAAGTGGGACAAGCTGCAGGGCAATAAAACAATACATTACAAAATAATCATTAGTAAGACATCTGATGAAGTATACTATATTTTAAAATCCTCCAAGAGGCTGAGTGGCTTTTCAGAGGAAATTGTATTATCAGAATGTTAAGAACCCATGCTTTGCACTACTTGAGGTATAATAACACTTATGGATTGTATGTTAATTTATGTTGTGGTTGGTTGTTTTCTCATGTAAGACGCCCCGAGTCCCTTCGGGGAGATGGTGGCGGGGTACAAGAATAAAATTATTATTATTATTATTATTATTATTATTATTATTATTATTATTATTATTATTATAACATCAAAAAGATGAATGTTCAACTTGAGGGACAACTATATTTTCCTGAAGTTTTTCTTTGTTAATTTGAGGTATGATCTGTTCTTGATCTGCTTAGGAGAGTAGGTTTTCTCTCATTCTGAAATACCCACAAGTTCAGTCCAGCCTCTCAGCTCACCAGAACCAGCGCTGTATACTTCTTTCTTCTTTCAGGGCCTGAGTCAAGGAGCAGCCAAGAAACTCCGCTTCAAACCAGGAATCGTCTACATTGATGGTAAGCGGCACTTGTTTGGAGAGCATTTTGGGCTAAGGAAGGTTGAATCCAGAAACAGAATCAGTGATGTATGTGAAATGCTCCTCTTTCTTGCCTCGTAGAAGGAGCTGTGTGTGGACAGAGCCTGGCTGCTCGGGAGGATATCCGCAACGAAGTGGAGACGATCTTGGAAGCCACTGGATTCCCCTATCACTTGGTGCATTTGGAAGAGGTAAGATGAAGAGAGGCCAGGTAGCTGCTATCAGCTTTATTATTCTTGTCATTATCATTATATTTATTTATATACTGTCTGTTCTCTGAAACCAGGACTCAAGCATCTTACATGATGATAGAAATCAATTATTAATGACCCTAGAAACAAAAATACGTTAAGCAAACAGTATAATGTAAACAATACTTTACCCTCTTAAAAACCTTTTCCTTAAAATTTTTTGCTTATCAAATCTGTGAGAAGAAAAACAAAAACCTGATGGTTTGGATATATCTCCAGATGACATGGTTCATTGAAAACAAGTGATAATGTGTTGTCGAAGGCTTTCATGGCCGGGATCACAGGGTTGTTGTATGTCTTTCGGGCTGTGTGGCCATGTTCCAGAAGTATTCTCTCCTGACGTTTCGCCCACATCTATGGCAGGCATACCTCACAACCTCTGAGGATGCCTGCCATAGATGTGGGCGAAACGTCAGGAGAGAATACTTCTGGAACATGGCCACACAGCCCGAAAGACCTACAACAACCCCAAGTGATAATGCTTGGTTAAAATGGAAGACACGTGAATTGATTGAGTAAAGGGGTAAAGGAAGACCTAATGCTCCTTAGCCAATATATTATCAATCTGGGTTTGTAGCAGCACATGCTCATGGCCTCTGTGTGCACTTTTACAGGTGTTTGACCTTCCCAGTTCTGTCCTCCACTCAGTTTCCCGTGAAATCCCTGACCAGAGCAACAGCTATAAGGAAGCAGTCGATGACTTCATAAAACAGCAGCGTGAAAAGGAAAGAGACACAGCAGAACTCTCCTTGAGGGACCAGCAGGGAGAGTTAAGCCTACAAGATGCTTCAAGGGAAGAAGAGTTAATAGACCCAAGAAAGGAGATGCCTGCAGTTTCCCATACAGAGAAACTGATCAATCTCTTTCAGACTGTGAAAACCCTGACGGCCAAAGAGGAATTATTGCAGACCCTCCGGTGAGTGGAGGGAGGATTATCTTCCCTGTTTGGAGTGCTGCGGTGGATGCATTGCTCTGCAGAATAAACAGTCCTATAATGTTATGTGTACCATATATATGGAGAATTGAGCTCATCTAGTTCTGAACGTGCATCCAATTCCAAACATGCATTACTATGCAGAATGGGCTATCATTCTTTTGAAAATGATGAAAAGCCAGCCTAATGTAGTGAGTTAGAAATGTGGGTTAGGTTTGGGAATCCAGGGTTCGAATCCTCACTCAGCTGTGAACCTGGCTGACCTGGGGCAAGTCGCACTCTCTCAGCCTCGGAGGAAGGCAATGGCAAATCCCTCCAAACCAACCTGTTACTTTGATTATTATTTATTTTATTTACAGTATTTATATTCCGCCCTTCTCACCCCGAAGGGGACTCAGGGCGGATCACATTACACATATAAGGCAAACATTCAATTCCTTGACATAGAACAAAGACAGAAGACAAACGCAGGCTCCGAGCTGGCCTCGAACCCATGACCTCTTGGTCAGAGTGATTGGTCTCAGCTGGCTGCAGCTGGCTGCTCACTTACTTGCGCCACAGCCTGGGAGATCCTGTGGTTTATTTTTTTCTGTAAGGAGTTAGGTAAAGTACTTTTTGGATTACAGCTCCCAGAATCCCCCAGTGAGAAACTTTTCCAAACTCTGGTGTGCTGACTCCTTTGAGAGAACGCTGAATGGTTCCGCTTTGATCCTCCTCTTCTTCAGGACCCACCTCATCCTCCACGTGGCGCGGACAAACGGCTACGGCAAGGTGATGATGGGAGACAGCTGCACCCGCGTGGCAGTCAAGCTCCTGACCAACCTCTCCTTGGGACGCGGAGCCTTTCTTGCTGCAGATACAGTAGGGAAACATTATAAAGAATGCAAGTATGTGTGTGTGTGGAGCATGATTACAAAGAAAAGGCAGCAAAAGAAGAAATGGGATTTTCATATATTTGGTTGTTTAATAGGGTTATTTTATATTTGAGTAAAATGATTTGAGAGTACAGCATAGCCACGTGTGTCACTTAAAGGTCATGGAAGAAGAGGCAAGATAGAAATGGGACCAATTTGCTTTTGGTCTTTGTGCAAATACAAGTAACAGTTGTTCTGGGATTTTTCTCCATTCTTAACAATCGCCTTCTCCTCTCTTTTCTGCTCTTCTCTTCAAAAGGGATTCTCAGACAACCGCCATGGTGATGTGCTGTTCCTGCGCCCGATGCGGGAGTACCCTGCCAAAGAGATTGCCTTCTACAATCGCCTCTTTGGTGTGCCCTCCGTCTTCATTCCTGCACTCGATACCAAGGTAAAAGAGCTGTGTTTTGGCATCTCCTTTAGCAGAACAGAGGACCAGTTGTCATCCTTGTTGGGTGCCAACAAGTTGCTCGAGTGGAGAAGGTGATATTATAGATCTTTGCCTTCTTCTGGCATGAAAGCTGCCTTTCTTTCCCATCTTGCCATTGAGGAATAGGAAAAACATATTTTGTTAACAGTGGAGCATGTTGACAGCAACATGAAATTTGTCGGGATACTATTCCGGATACTATACTCATGACCACTCAACTCTCTGCTCCAGACATCAGAGAGAGCCAGCATTCACCGGCTGATTGAGAGTTTCCTGTACAAGCTGCAGTCTGAGTTCCCCTCCACGGTCAGCACTGTCTATCGGTAAGCGTGTCTCTTGTCTCTTTCTCTCTCGATTTCATGGCTCCAGTTTTGGAAAGGCTTTTGAACTGAGGCTGGATGGCCATCTGTTAGGAGGGCTTTGGCTGTGTGTTCCTGCCTAGCTGAAAGGGGGTTGGACTAGTTGCCCTTTGGATGTCCCTCCTTCTTCCTCCTTCTCGCTCTTCTTTATTGGTGGGGATGGGGACACACTATCTCCCAATGCACCGTTTGGAAAGCTTTAGGCTAAAATATAAAAAGCATCCTGTGAGTTATTCTCTGAAATGTGAATTCTGGCTCATTATTAAAAGAGAAAGAAGACAGTAATGCTGCTTTGGCTGGTCTTTTGCATAGGACAGGGGAGAAGCTCTCTGGCGACGCCGGGGGACTTTCAGAACCGGCCCGGTGCCTCTTCTGCCTCTGTTCGCTGGACACGAATGTTGGTAAGGGATGGCCTGGGAAGCAGCAGGAATAACAGGGCATTCCTATAGTATTCTAGCACCCTGATTTTGTGTTGAAGAGTAACAAGTATGGAAATCCTTTAAGAACGTAGATACCAAAGTCGTATCTATTTTCTCCTGAGCATCAACTTCTTCGCTTGGTAACTCTGCTCTCCTTACAGTGGATGGCTCTTCCTTGCAGTCGACGCTGTTGTCCGAACAGCTCTGCAAGAAGGGGACCCCTCTGTCCCCTGGTGTGGATGGCTGCTGCGGAGGGACTGGGGACCGAGCAGGGTGCTGCCAAAGGCCTATTGTCACCAGGTAAGGAGAAGCAGACTTTTGTGCTGCTCTTTTTGAACTTGTCTAGTGTGGATTGTTAGCTGTCTTGAGTCTCCATGGGGAGAAAGGCAGGGTATACATTGTATATTTATATTACATGTAATATTATTACTAATAATATAATATATTGTGTATAAATTGTGAGCCGCCCTGAGTCTCCTTCGGAGTGAGGAGGGTGCAATATAAATGTCGCAAATAAATAAATATAAATAAAAATGATGGTAATAACAATAACAACAGTAATAATAACAATTATAGTAATAATAATAACAATAATGATATGCCCAGGGCCTAAGAAGCTCCAGCTCCATTGCTAGTCCCAATTGAAGGAGACACTTAGGAAAAGTTTGTAGTAACCTCTGAGTATCAACAGAGTTTGTCTCTGGGTTATCAGCCCCATGATTCAAGGGTCTTGAATCAGATTTTGGAATCCTAGACCCAAGATGGCGGTACTTTTCCCCATAGAATTACCAGATTGTGGTTCTTAAGTATCCTGAAGATAAAATCTCTGAATGCTGGTTTGGTTTCTTCTGCAGGGACTCTTCCCCTCATACCCAGCTCCTTCCATTTCTCTGCTACAGCTGCCGCCTGACCGCCAAAGATATGGTAAGGAGGCAAGGAAGAGACCGAACATGTGATGGCTTGTGGGTTTCCTACTTGTAATATGGAAACCCAAAATTTCCCTGGAAGTGTGTTGTTGAAGGCTTTCCCTGGAAGATTAGATCTAGCTTTCTCCGCTGTGTTGGACTGCTTTGAAATCATAGATTTGGGAGGTATTGTAAAGGTCATCTAGTCCAACCCATTGGTGGTGGCTTTGCAGTCCTTGATAAAGGAGGGGAAAACTCTTCCAACTTCCATCTTGGTTTCACCAAAACTGATGGGGAAGTACTTCATCTTTTTATTCCTCTGGTGCTGAGAATTCGGTTTAATTCACAAAGGATCCCTTCTTTGCAGAACAGTTTGGAGTCCCTCCCACCGTACATCCAGTCTGAAGCTGAGCATCGGCAATGCAGGTAGGAGCTGGAGTTTTATAGCAGAGGAATTAATGAAATGAGAAACAGTTACAGAATCATAGAGTCTTTGCGCCCAAGGGACCTGTGGGGCTATCTAGTCCAACCCCATTCTGCCCTGCAGGAATGCACAAATAAAGTAAGCCTAAAAGAGGCTCATCCAATCGAAGTTTAAAAGCCTCCTAAAAGAAAACTTCCCAAGATCATCCCACTGTTGAACTGTTGGAGAAAGCAACCTTCTCAGGCCTCCTCTATTTGATGTCTGTTTTATAATATGTCATTTTATTACCTGAAGCACAGTATTTGGTTTTGCAGTTACCTTATTTTGTTATATTTAAAGCAGTGGGAGGGGGTACAGGTCATATGACTGACTCAGTGACCATTGAGAATATTCAGTTTCAAAAGAATGTCGGAGGTCAGTTGAGCCTCGAGCCTGTTGGAAGTCAGTTGAGCCTCGAGCCTGTTGGAAGTCAATTGAGCCTCGAGCCTGTTGGAAGTCAATTGAGCCTCGAGCCTGTTGGAAGTCAGTTGAGCCTCGAGACTGTTGGAAGTCAGTTGAGCCTCGAGCCTGTTGGAAGTCAGTTGAGCCTTGAGCCTGTTGGAAGTCAGTTGAGCCTTGAGTCAGCTTGAGTATAGAAGTCTGTTAGAGTGCAGAAGGCAGTGTAGGAAGCTAGAACAGTTGAAGCTTGTGTTTTCTTTAAATGTAAACTCTTGTTAAAGAGAGATGCATAAAGAAATATAGTTTATGAAGAAACTGTTAAAGATTTAAAGTTTTTAGTTTTAAAGTTTTTAACCCTCGCAAGAAATGTGCTTTTATCTTTAAATAGAAACAAAATATCTGTGTGCCCACCGATCATCCATTACCAAACAAACTCTGCTACCCATTAGATTGTGGTCATGATCCATCCAAATGCCCAATACGAAGAGCTCTTAATTTCCTAGAAGTTCTTTCTAATATTTAGTTAGAATCTCTTTTTTTGTAGCCTCTTTTCTCGTAGTGTCAAATACAATCTCCGTCCTTGCATGGATGCCTTCTCTTGTTTCTGCAGGGCTGCAATGAAGCGGGAAATCCAGGAGTTTTTGCTTGAAGACGATCCGGAGACATCCTAAACCTCAATCTGCCTCTCTTGTGACTTTTGCTGGGCTTGGGCCAAATGAGACAGAGCACAGCTAGAGGTACCACTCACCAGAACTGAGAGCTGTTCTTCCTTGCTGAGTTTTAGTATGCTTTTGAATGCAATTAAGTTATTTTGAATCCCATAGTAGTTGGCACATTGCTTAGGCTCAAGGTGGCATGGAGTTGGGGACGGTGATGCTAGAGAGAAAGGATGAATTTCACTTGCAAAGTCACTTGGAAATAATTTAGCGTCCTTGATTATTTTAGTTTTGCAGCAGAACAAATTGGCAATTTTTAAATAGTGAGGAACTTCTCCCAACACGTTACTGCTTTGTTTACTGCTTTGTTTTGTACAAACACTTTACTGTGTCTGTACATCTCTTATCTGGAATTCTGAAATTAGAAATTGTCATCGTCAATGGCTGAAATGGTAACACCTTGCTTTTTGATGGTTCAGTGCTGTTTCATGCACAAAATTATTAAACGTTGTGCATACCGTAGAATTACCATCACGGTACATACATGAAATATCTGTAAAACATAATTAAATATCATGTTTAGACTCAGGTCCCATCTCTAAATTATCTCATGTATATATTCCAAAATGTTTGGGTTTTTTTTAAACCCTTCTAATCCTGAGCATTAAAAGCATTTTGGATTAGGGACATGCAACCTGTGTTTTCCAATAGTATTTTTCTTCAAGTCCAAAGTTAAAACAACACTAAAAAAAACCAGGCGAATTCCAGACAGGAAACAATCAGGACCAGCTAATACCTCCTAATAAAGGATTCCCCTAGGCCAGAAGCAGCCAGACGTTGAAGCTGCAAGGCTATTCAAGTGTGAATGTTGTAACTGGCCACCTTGATTAGCATTGAATAGCCTTGCAGCTTCAGAGCCTGGCTAGGGGAATCCTTTGTTGGGAAGCGTCAGCAAACCAAAGATTCCCCCAGGCAGGAAACAGCCAGGCTTTAAAGCCAAAAGTCCATTCAATGCTAATCAAGCTGGCCAGTTGCAATATTCACACTTGCCTCCAACAGTTAAGAGTTCTTTCTCCCACCCTGGACATCATTCCACAGATACATAAACCTCACTTGCTTAGCTTCCAACAGAACTCACAACCTCTGAGGATGCCTGCCATAGATGTGGGCGAAACGTCAGGAGAGAATGCTTCTGGAACGTGGCCAGACAGCCTGGAAAACTCACAGCAACCCAGTCCAGATCAATTAGCCATATTAAAAATAATTGAATGCTAAAGAGTGATGCTTATTCCAAGTTCTGTTTGAATAGTAGCCCAATAAATATTTCCCTTTCAATAGACAGAAATCGACTCTTTAGACCTCTCTTAAGACCCAGGATCGTTTGTAATCACAGCTTTTTTTATTTATTTTCATTATTATTATCATAGAGATCTGTATAAATAAAACCACTTCTTTTAGAAAAGTCTATAGAATCCAACCGCCCTCTTTTCCTGCCCTGTGGTTTGGCACTTGAGCGGGGCCTAAACCGTGGCACCCAAATGGCAAGGCAGCGGAGGAAAGTACAGTATAGCAGGGAGTGTTTTGTGTGTGTGTGTGGCAGCATCGGAAGAGGAAGTGTGGAGGCAGAAATCCTGCACCCTTGGCATCGGGGAATGGGGCGGGGGTTCATTATTGCTGTGCAAAGGCACTGGGGCTTCGAACCAATGTCCCGCGGGAAGGAACTCCAAACCATAGCCTTCTTGTGCTTTGGGGAGGAAGCAAGCGAGGCCTTTGGACTGCAAGGGAGGGAAGTGTCTGTTTCCATCCTTTCCAAGGAAAAGTCCTAAGTCCAGCAGCTCCTAGGAGATCATCCTAAACAGATTGGCTCTGCAATCTCACCAGGTCCTTATTGGGTTTGGTAGCACCGCCCTTTGTAGGTTTTGGATCGCTTGGTTCCCTCCCCGTCACTCCTTCTCCCTCGTCCACTTGATCATGGTCTCTGGCGAGCGGTAGAGGAAGATGAGCTTGGCGTAGAGTTCCTCCTCCAGCTCGAGTTCTCCTGTCTCGCGGACCAGGAAGATGTCGTGGCACAGCTTGAGGATGCGGTCGACGCAGGGCAGCTCCTCGAACATGATGGAGTGCGAGATCTCGCTGAAGAAGCCCCGCACGAACTTCCCAATCACCAGCACGATGGAGACGTAGAGGCCCATGATCCTGGACGAGAGGGAAGAGCGGTGGTTGAGGGTTAGGGTTAGAAACCTCCCAAACTATTTATTTATTAATGTATATATTTGCTAACCTGTATTCTGTGTGTATGTTGATTTGACAGTTCGACTTACCTCTTTGATATGGGAGGGGTTATAGATATGTGATTGTACTGAGCATATTCAGACGCAGGACTCCATTTTGTATTCACTTTTGCATCAGACCTCAGTGGAGGTGGATGCATGTATGTGTTTGGACTTCAATGTTAGCAGTATGTGCCCAAACCTCAGTGGAGGTGGAGAGAAGAAAGAGGGGTGGTTGCGGGAGGCTGTGCTCCAAGGCAGAAACCGTTGGAAATCACTATTTGTTAATGTATATATTTGCTCATCTATTTTCTATGTAGGAGCCTCGGTGGTGAAGTGTGTTAAAGCACTGAGCTGCTGAACTTGCAGACCAAAAGGTCGCAGGTTCAAATCCCGGGAGCGGAATGAGCGCCCGCTGTTAACTCCAGCTTCTGCCAACCTAGCAGTTCGAAAACATGCCAATGTGAGTAGATCAATAGGTACCGTTCTGGCGGGAAGGTAATGGCGCTCCATGCAGTCATGCTGGCCACATGACCTTGGAGGTGTCTATGGACAACGCCGGCTCTTTGGCTTAGAAATGGAGATGAGCACCAACCCCCAGAGTCAGACATGACTGGACTTAATGTCAGGGGAAAACCTTTACCTTTACCTTTTATTTTCTATGTGTATGTTGATTTGCCAGTTTGACTTACCTCTTCAGTTGAAGACGTGTGATTGTACTGAGCATATTCAGATGCAGGACTCCATTTTGTTGTTCAGTTTGCATCCGACCTCAGTGGAGGTGGATGCATGTATGCGTTTGGACTTCAATGTTAGCAGTATGTGCCCAGACCTCAGTGGAGGTGGAGGCATGTATGCTTATGGGCTTCAGTGAGTACAACTATATTTAAAGACTATGAACATGAACACTTGTGAATATCACTTGTTCAAAGAGTTGACTTCTAACAAGGTCATGCTTTTTTTGACTAGTGGTTTTCAAAAGGTGGTCTCCACATATTCATGAGGATTCGCATTTGCCAAAAGGATACGTGCCCAGAGACTGGGTGCAGTTATTTTCCTATAGGTTATGTCCAACCGAGACAACTAGGACAGAGCTGAGCACCCCAAGCGATGCCCTTTGGAATCCAGTTGCCAAAACCCCTTTTTCTATATATGGCAGTTCCAAGGCATTTTGTCCTATGCAGTGATAAGTTACGCATTCCCAAATGAAAGAGTGCAGCCATTTATTGAATGTGGGTGAGCACCCTGAGGGCCAGGCTATGGAGAAAATGGCTCCTTTGTTGGGAAACTGAGAGAACATGGGCTCTGCATGCTAATCGACAGACAGTCAATGGTTTATTCCTTTAGAAAGTCCAATGCATTGCAGCCTACTTGAGGAAAGCCTTTCTGCAGGGGCTAAGATCAGAATATACATATTTATAGAATTTTTACAATGTCTATATGTTTTAATTATGCTGTAACCGCCCTCAAGCCACAAGGAGAGGCGTGTAAGAAATAAAATAATAATAATGATAGTAATAATAATAATAATAATAATAATAATAATGATAGTAAGGCTTTTGATCTCCGTTATTGCTGTTTTTAAATTGCTTAGATTTTAGCTTGTTCTTGTAAGCTGCTCCAAGTCCTGGGGGAGTGTTTTTAAGATGTTTTTAAATTGTTAGATTTTAGCCTGTTCTTGTAAGCCGCCCCGAGCCTTAGGGGAGTGGTGGCATATAAGTTTGAATAATAAATAAATAAATTATTATTATTATTATATGACACAGCAAACAAGATAGATATGCTGGATTTCGTATCACAAAATCACAAGTTGAACACTTCCCAAGTGTCTAGGACTGTGTGATGCATTATTATTATTATTATTATTATTATTATTATTATTATTATTATTTTATTATTTTATTATGACACAGCAAACAAGAGAGTTTATGCTGGATTTCGTTTCACAAAATCACAAGTCGAACACTTCCCAAGTGTCTAGGACTGTGTGATGTATTTTCGGATGATGCGCGCAGATCCCAGTAAGGTGGCCTTTTGCAGTTGTTGTTCTTGTTGTTGTTATTTATTATTATTATTATAAGAAAGATAGAACACTATCTAGGTAGAAATTAGTCAGGGCTTTTTAAAAGGACTAAACAGTTGACCATCAATTAGCATTCAATCCTAGGAGGAGAGTGATGGGAGAAATACCGGTAGTAGCATCTGGCCATGTTCATGGTTTGTATAATGATTTTGCACCTAGTTACAGGAGCATAGCCAGATGCTTCTCCACTCTTACCTGGGCACAGAACGGCTGTCGTTGAAGGCATTGATTGATGCAAATGGGAATACCAATTTCTCCAATACCAAAAGGATGCGTGAGCGGGTTATCAAGGCAGCCAAAAGTGACCAGAATGGTCCCAACTGAAGATAATGGGCATCCTTTTGCCTGAGCAGCTCAAGGGCTGCAGAGCCACATGGATCCTGAATCCACGCAGCCATGAAAACCTTATCTGAGTGACTCTGAAGCAACTTCCTCCAGTACCCAGAGTATCCCTGGAAAGGTGAAGGGAAGCCGCCGAGTGATTCCTACTCACCCGTATCCTGCCAGGAAGCCCAGACTCGGTGGACTGACTTTGTCGTTGAAGATGAGCATCGGGAGGATGTCGCAGTCGTGCTGGCAGTCGGCCAGCTGGATGACCCACCACTCGACAAAGCTGGCGCTCGCGTTCCCGGCTCCGATCCGTTGCCGCCTTAGCTGCACCGCGACGTCTAGATAACTGTCCTCTTCATCTGGAAGGAGGAGATGTCAGATCGTTGAAGGAAAACGTCACGACAGTTTTCATTGTGCCAGCAGGACTGCAGACCGAAAGGTCAGTGGTTCAAATCTGGGGAATGGGGTGAGCTCCCATCTGTTAACTCCAGCATGAGAGAAGCCTCCCACAGGATGGTAGAACATCAAAATATCCAGGCAGTGTCCCCTGGGCAATGTCAATTTTCTCAGAAGCGACTTGCAGTTTCTCAAGTTGCTCCGGACACAAAATAAAATAAATTGGTGGCTCAAATGAGACTTTGCAGAATAATTGCTCCATTTTATTTCTGCCCTAAACACATTCAAACCATGGCTACATATTCAGAATAATCTAAACCCTGTCCCCTGTGATTATTTTACTTTGGGCCACTATTATTTCAGCAAAGCCTCTTGATATTGAATCAGAAACTAGCACGTTATAAATCCAGGATGGAGAAATTGGCCTCTTGGAATCCCAATCCAAAAAGCATGGGAAAACAACAAACAAGGCAGCCTTTTCAGTGGTTCTCTACAAGCCTGAAAGATTGACATAGCATGAGCTGTAAAATAGGACTAGTATTTGTCAGTTCAGCAATTTTTAAGGCTGCTGGATTTTCAAAACGGAGTCCAAGCAACTCAGCTCTTGTCGGTGAGAAGGAAGAAGAGATGGGGATAAATGAGGAGCAAACCAAGTCTTGGAGAAAGCAGAATTCCCGTCAAAGGCCTTACCTGGTAGCAGCTGCTCAACTGGATTGGCTTCAGGGCCGTTTGGGGCGCGGATGTAGGGAGGGAAGAGGTGCGGGACCCTCCTAGAAGAAAGAAGAATTGGAGAAGAATGATAAGAGTGTAGCTTGGGAGATAAACACACACTTACGCAGACTTCCACACTCGGAGTGCATCCGGAGCGCTGGGTTGGAGAGAACTTGTCTCAATGTGTTGTCAAAGGCTTTCCTAAGTCTGCAGTGAGCCATGGGTGACCTCTGCCCAGTTGCTTTTAGTTTGGACTACATTGCAGGATAGTTATCAAGTTCCATTAGGGAAGAGAGGAGCCACAAATGCCAATTTCACCTCATTAGAGAAAAAGTGGAATAAAAACATTGGTGGGAATGCCAAGTTTAGGAAACGTGTTGATGGGGTTGGACCGAGCGAAAGCTGTACTTGCATGTCAATGGCTTTCTGTTGGTTCATGCAGAGCAAGGGGGCAACAGGCCACCCTGCATTTTTTATTGTTGCCTATAAGTCACTTTGGACACATGGTGACCCTATCCTGGGTTTTTTGGGGGGCTAGGAATGGATGACATGCCCGAAGTCACCCTGTGTTTTCCATGCCCAAGCAGGGAATCGAACTGTGGTCTCGAGTTGCAATCTAGTGCTCAAATTGCATCATGACATGCAATTTGGAAGAACGGAAGACCCCCGCCTGACTCACACAGAGGCATTGTGGGTGCCTTCCAGCAGCCCAGCCAGGCTCCTGCGCACGGCGCTGCTTTGGTTCAGATCCATGGTGTGCTTCTCCGAGGTGTACTCCACCGTCCCGCCTTTGCCCAGGTCCCTGGAGGGAGAAAGATAAGACAAATGAGAATAATAATAATTTTATTTTTATACCCCGCCCCACCTCCCCAGAGGGACTCGGAGCGGCTTAAATGGGGCCATGCCCAACATAAAAATACAATAACAGCGATAAAACAGTAAAACAATTTCACATCAATAAGACATCAATAAGAAGCCTCGCTTTTGCAACTTCCAAAGAAATGTCAGAGCGATTTGCTAGGCACACACGCAGCAGAAGTCGCTGACAAGAAAACACTAGATAAATAATGACGTTGGGGTCTTCAGTTCTCTATCAAAAAGTTTTACTCATGAACAGAATTCCACAAGACAATACACAGTTCTCACGCAGGCACAGACGGGAAGGAAAAAACAAAGAAGAGAAAAAAGATAGGAAGCAGAGGGCAATTTATCCCAGACTCTGCTGTCTGATGCAATCCAAGTTTGCAGGCACTTAACCCTTTACACACTGGCATAGTAAACAGTACACAGTGCATGATGCAATCTTCAGCACACATTGCACCACCATGACTCAATTACATTTAAACAACTCTATATACAATCATTCCTTCTTTAACAAGAAATTCATGAAAACATGCAGAAATATCCCTCCTCGGCAAGCACCCCAGGACTCTGAGATGTTGTTGTATGCCTTTGTGACCCCTAAAGCTAACTTATCATGGGGTTTTCTCAAGTTATTAAGGTGACTCCATGGGGTTTTCTTGGGGTGGCATCCCGGTGGTCAATTAAGAGTCATTTCCGATTTAAAGTGACTCCAAGACCATATCATTGGGTCTTCTTGGCAAGATGGATTCACAGGAGGCATCACAGTGAGGAAATGAGAATTTAGATTGTCGAGGAGCGATCAGAACATCAAGGGCCAGGGAACCAAAACCCACAATTTTATAATTGTGTAGGTTTTTGTCTATGGATGTATTTTATTTTGTTATTGTTTTTATCCGGACTTGGCCCATGTAAGCTGCCCCGAGTCCCCTTCGGGGGAGATGGAAGTGGGGTATAAAAATAAAAAAATAATAGAATGACACAAGAGACTAGTTTGGATTAGAGTCATTCAGTGTTCATAAGCCACAGCAGAGCACCATAGTCCTAAACTACCACCTATATATATATATATATATATATACACACACACACATACACATACAGTAGAGTCTCACTTATCCAAGCTAAACAGGCCAGCAGAAGCTTGGATAAGCAAATATCTTGGATAATAAGGAGGGATTAAGGAAAAGCCTATTAAACATCAAATTAGGTTATGATTTTACAAATTAAGCACCAAAACATCATGTTATACAACAAATTTGACAGAAAAAGTAGTTCAATACGCAGTAATGTTATGTTGTAATTACTGTATTTACGAATTTAGCACCAAAATATCACGATATATTGAAAACATTGACTACAAAAATGGCTTGGATTATCCAGAGGCTTGGATAAGCGAGGCTTGGATAAGTGAGACTCTACTGTATTTTATATTATTATTTTTATCCGGACTTGGCCCATGTAAGCCGCCCCGAGTCCCTTTGGGGGAGATGGAAGTGGGTTATAAAAATAAAATAATAATAATAACACATAACACATAACAATAACATAACACATAACACATAACATAACATAACACATAACATAACACATAACAATAACGTCGTTGTGTTGATAATTATTATTATTATTATAGAATGACACAAGAGACTAGTTTGGATTAGAGTCATTCGGTGTTCATAAGCCACAGCAGAGCACCATAGTCCTAAACTACCACCATTCAATACACACACACACACACATATATATATATATATATGGTAAAGGTAAAGGTTTTTCCCTGACATTAAGTCTAGTCATGTGCAACTCTGGGGGGTGGTGCTCATCTCCATTTCTAAGCTGAAGAGCCGGCGTTGTCCGTAGACACCTCCAAGGTCATGTAGCAAGCATGACTGCATGGAGCGCCGTTACCTTCCCGACGGAGTGGTACCTATTGATCTACTCACATTTGCATGTTTTCGAACTGCTAGGTTGGCAGAAGCTGGGGCTAACAGCAGGAGCTCATCGCCGACCATTCAGTCAGCAAGTTCAGCAGCTCAGTGATTTAACCACCTGTGCCACCAGAGGCTCCACGTATGTATATACCTTTGGAAATTCCATGTAAAGCGCAACGTGATGTCCGAAGAGCCGTTCTGCAGCTCCTGCCTGAGCTGCTCCCGGCTGGGAGGGCTGATGCTCCACAACGAGCCCGAATTGCCCTCGATGCGCGCCGTCACAATGTCCTCGTAGCCGTAGAGGGTGATGAACTGCATGGCCAGCTGGGGACAGAGGAGAGTGATGCATATTCACATCCCACCTTTCCAGGAATAAAAGCAGCTGAGAAACAAGAACTAAAATTTCATCCAACTCACCGGTTGCCGCACAAACTTGTCCGTCAAAGCTTCGTAGTCCTTTGGGGTGAAAGGTACAATCGACTGCTGCTGGGCACTCATGGTAAACAAGGGCTGAAAGAAAGGAAAGGATGTGGGAGACAATAATGATGGTCTTGAAGCACCACCCATGCTCAGAAGTCGACAGCATATACCGTATAATACTCAAATATAAGCCGACCCGAATATAAGCTGAAAACATTGACTCCAGTACTGGAACTTCCGAATATAAGCTGAGACACCTAATTTTACCACAAAAAAACTGGGAAAACATTGACTCCAGTATAAGCCGAGGTTGGTAAATTTCAGAAATAAAAATAGATACCAATAAAATTACATTAATTGAGGCATCAGTAGGTTAAATGTTTTTGAATATTTACATCAAGCTCTAATTTAAGATAAGACTGTCCAACTCTGATCAAATCATTCTTCTCATCTTCAGTGTAAATGTGCTTATGTATCCTTTGAATAATAGAGTAAAATAATACATGTAATAATAATACTAAATACAGGAAAATAATACATGTAATAATAGAGTAGAATCATAAATATAATAAGAACAGAGTGAAATAATACATGTATTAATAATAAAAATAGAGTAAAATAAATGTAACAGTAGCAACAATAATAGAGTACAATAATAAATGTAATAATACCAATAATAACAGAGAAAAATAATAAATGTACCATATGTTCTCGAGTATAAGCTGACCCAAATATAAGCTAACCAGGACCCTCACCTGAGTATAAGCCAAGGGGGGCTTTTTCAGTCCTAAAAAAAGGGCTGAAAAACTAGGCTTATACTCGAGTATATACAGTACTTTCACAGTCTGTCGTTTACAAGGATGCTCTTGGGATCTGACATTATTTTCTGGCTGGTGGTCCTAGGCACATGCTATTACACTTCTAGCAAAATACAAATGACAGGTGTGTTGTCAAGTAGAAAATTTAGGTACCGCTTTATGCAGGGAGGCTAATTTCATTAATTTACGACACCATAAAAACTTCCAGCAGTGTGCCGAAGAGTCACTGGGTTGCTGTAAGTTTTTTCAGGCTGCATGGCCATGTTCTAGTAGCATTCTCTCCTGATGTTTCGCCTGCATGTGTGGCAAGCATCCTCAGAGATACTGTTGGCAGTGAGGCAAGTGGGGGATAGATAGACAGACAGACAGATATATAGATATCTGTGGAATAATGTCTACGTAAAGCAAGTGCGAATCTTGAAATTAGCAAACTTGAATAACATTGAGTATCCATGAAGCTGCAAAGTCAATCAGTGAGAGTAGCTACATAGAGGTAGCATGGCCTCTGTTGCCTGAAGACATCCTCTGTTTGGGAGGTGCTAACAAGCAAATATAATAATAATAATAATTATTATTATTATTATTATAACATTCACACGTGCTTTAAGCAGACAAGGGTTATTTCTCCCACTTTGGACGTTATTCCACAGATATATATATATATATATATATATATACACACACACACACACACACACACACACACACACACACACACACACACACTCCACTTGCCTCACTGCCAACAGACCTCTCAAAATGCCATTAGCCACAGATGCAGTTGAAATGTCAGGAGGGAATGCTGCCGGAGCATGGCCATACAGAACGAAAAACTGACAGCAACCCATAAATGACAGAGCTTAAAAAATAGTGCAACCAATAGGAAAATGTCAGGAATTATCAAAATGCACTTGTTCACACTTATTAAAACATCTTCGAATTCTGATTTTACATCATCCCATGAAATGCCTTATCTTGCCATTCTTCCAAAGGCCAGCAGGGTGCGCCATTGCATTGCTCCCAATAGGAAAATGACTGCAATTCTCTTGGCAAAATAAATAATAAATAAACAAACTTTTTATTTATACCCCGCCACCATCTCCCATTAGGGACTCAGGACGGCTTACAAATAGCACACAAGGGTGCCACACAACATATAAAATACAGTATATCAACATTAATAACACAATTGTGGTTTTTATTCTTATTTCTTTCTCGCCCCGAGTTTTAACTTGGTGTTCATGTGGCCCGCCCTTGTTTTTTATTGCTTCTCTGATTTTGTGTTGTAATGTATATTATTATCTATTGTATTGTTTAATGTGTTATGATGTGTTGTTTTTATATTTTGTTATATTGTATTGTTCTGGGCATGGCCCCATGTAAGCCGCCCCGAGTCCCCGTTGGGGAGATGGTGGCGGGGTATAAATAAAGTTTTATTATTATTATTATTATTGACACAACGACGTTGTATGACACAGCAAACAAGATAGTTTATGCTGGATTTTGTTTCACAAAATCACAAGTCGAACACTTCCCAAGTGTCTAGGACTGTGTGATGTATTTTCGGATGATGCGTGCAGATCCCAGTAGGGTGGCCTTTTGCAGCTGGCAGATCGTGATTTTGTCAATGTCTATTGTTTCCAAATGCCGGCTGAGATCTTTTGGCACGGCACCCAGTGTGCCCATCACCACCGGGACCACCTGCACTGGTTTCTGCCAGAGTCTTTGAAGTTCAATCTTGAGGTCTTGGTAGCGGCTGATTATTATTATTATTATTATTATCAACACAACGACGTTGTATGGCACAGCAAACAAGATAGATATGCTGGATTTCGTTTCGCAAAACCACAAGTCGAACACTTCCCAAGTGTCTAGGACTGTGTGATGTATTTTCTGATGATGCGTGCAGATCCCAGTAGGGTGGCCTTTTGCAGTTGGCAGATGGTGATTTTGTCAATGTCTATTGTTTCCAAATGCCGGCTGAGATCTTTTGGCACAGCACCCAGTGTGCCCATCACCACCGGGACCACCTGTACTGGTTTCTGCCAGAGTCTTTGAAGTTCAATCTTGAGGTCCTGATAGCGGCTGAGTTTTTCCTGTTGTTTTTCGTCAATGCGACTGTCACCTGGGATGGCAACATCAATGATCCAAACCTTGTTCTTTTCCACAACTGTGATGTCTGGTGTGTTGTGTTCCAGAACTTTGTCAGTCTGGATTCGGAAGTCCCACAGTATCTTTGCAAAGTTCTGGAATTTGCAGTTGGCAGATGGTGATTTTGTCAATTATTATTATTATTATTATTATTATTATTATTATTATTATTATTTTAAAACCAGACCTATAAATTAGCAAGGGCCATAGAGTCAATAATATGGCAACGTATGGGTTGAAAACATCAGCCCTAGCAAAAATAATGCTGACTTACCTTACACAAGATGTTGTGATTATTACTGGAAGGTTGTGTATAGTATATGCAGCTCTGCACAAATGTTAATTGATTCTAGATGCGAAACAAAGACTTGGAATTTACTTGTTAGTGCAGTTGTGTATGTCATGCTTCAAGATCAAGCCATGATGAATTTTCCTTGCACGTGTATGTCTTGAAAAAAGTCCTGAAAAGTTCTGAAAACCCCAAATGTTAGCCCATTCCTTCCTTCCCATTCTCACCTCGTAGCCCCCCAGTTTGAGGGTGATGGTGACGTCAATGGGGTGGTTGACCACGCCGACCACGGAGCGCACCAGCGACATGAAGAGCAGCGGGAACCAGATGATGCAGATGAGGAAGAGGATGATGAGGCCGCCCATGCCGTACTTGACAATCTTCTTCTTCTTCTGGCCCTTGGGCTGCGGGTATTTCTGACGAGGAACACAGGCCATTCAGACGCAGTGCCATTTGCAAAGCAATGGGCTCCCATTTAAACCAATTAATCCATCACTAACAGTGGGACCTAATTGCCTGAATTGGTTACGCTCAACTTTTGTTGTTTGTGTTCCTATGAAGGAGACACCTCCCAGTTTGTGATGTTTTACAAACTTGTAGTTTCCTTGAATGCACCTACGCTGTAGAATGAATGCAATTTGATCCCATTCGGCCATGCACCAAAAGCACAAGCAAAGCACCCCTAACAGATGGCCACCCAGCCTCAATGTCAATACTAATATTTATTTATTTACTACATTTATATCCCGCCCGTCTCACCTCGAAGGGGACTCAGAGCGGCATACAAATAATATTTACATACAGCATATTATATCAATAGCACAGCACAACACTAGCACTATATACCAGCATATTGCACTACACCACTATACTGTAATACAGGGGTCCCCAAACTTTTTAAGCAATCCTTCAGACTGTTGAGGGGCCGAATTATCATTTGAAAAAAAAATACAAACGAATTCCTATACATGTCTTATTTGTAGTGCAACAGCAACAACAACAACGAAAGAACAATACAATATTTAAAAATGAAAACAATTTTAACCAACATAAACCTATTAGGATTTCAATGGAAAGTGTGGGCCTGCTACTGGCCAATGAGATAGTCAAATTAATTAGGATTGTTGTTGTTGTTGTTGTGTGCCTTCAAGTCATGTCAGACTTTGGTTGAGCCTAAGTCTAAAATTATTTATTTATTTACTGCATTTATTTACTACATTTATATCCCGCCCTTCTCACCCCGAAGGGAACTCAGAGCAGCTGTATGTACATATTATATTATATTATTAGCATAACACAATATTAGCATTATATATTACTACAGTAGAGTCTCACTTATCCAACACTCGCTTATCCAACGTTCTGGATTATCCAACGCATTTTTGTAGTCAATGTTTTCAATATATTGTGATATTTTGGTGCTAAATTCATAAATACAGTAATTACTACATAGCATTACTGTGTATTGAACTACTTTTTTCTGTCAAATTTGTTGTATAACATGATGTTTTGGTGCTTAATTTGTAAAATCATAACCTAATTTGATGTTTAATAGGCTTTTCCTTAATCTCTCCTTATTATTCAACATATTCACTTATCCAACGTTCTGCCGGCCCATTTACGTTGGATAAGCGAGACTCTACTGTATATTGAACTATACCACTATACTATTATATAATATGTAATATATAACATACAATTAATATTATTATATGGTATTACTATTAGTATTATATTGTATAACATAAGATTATTATCAATATTATATGTATATACAATATATTATATTATTAAAACTTATATAAAAATATTATATTATAAAACTGAGGGCGGGGGCCAGGTAAATGACCTTGGAGGGCCGCATCCGGCCCCCGGGCCTTAGTTTGGGGACCCCTGCTGTAATATTACCAGTAATATTCCATGAAATAAAAGATATATAAATATTATTATATTGTATTATTATTAGTATTATATTGCATTACATTATAATATTGTAATCAGTATTGCATGTATATACAATATATTAATTATTACAGTAGAGTCTCACTTATCCAACATTCGCTTATCCAACGTTCTGGATTATCCAACGCATTTTTGTAGTCAATGTTTTCAATATATCATGATTTTTTGGTGCTAAATTCATAAATACAGTAATTACTATGTAGCATTACTGCATATTGAACTACTTTTTCTGTCAAATTTGTTGAATAACATGATGTTTTGGTGCTTAATTTGTAAAATCATAACCTAATTTGATGTTTAATAGGCTTCTCCTTCATCTCTCCTTATTATCCAACATATTCGCTTATCCAACGTTCTGCCGGCCCGTTTATGTTGGATAAGTGAGACTCTACTGAATTTATTATTGTGAATTATATTGTAATATAATTGTAATAATAAAGAGGGTTGGAAGAGACCCCTTGGGCCATTTAGTCCAACCGCCTTCTACCTTTCTGCACCAAAAGCACAAGCAAAGCACCCCTAACAGATGGCCACCCAGCCTCAATGTCAATAATAATAATAATAATAATAATAATAATAATAATAATTGGAAGAGACCCCTTAGGCCATTTAGTCCAAGCGCCTTCTACCTTTCTGCACCAAAAGCACAAGCAAAGCACCCCTAACAGATGGCCACCCAGCCTCCATGTCAATAATAATAATAATAATAATAATAATAATTGGAAGAGACCCCTTGGGCCATTTAGTCCAAGCGCCTTCTACCTTTCTGCACCAAAAGCACAAGCAAAGCACCCCTAACAGATGGCCACCCAGCCTCCATGTCAATAATAATAATAATAATAATAATAATAATAATAATAATAATTGGAAGAGACCCCTTAGGCCATTTAGTCCAACCGCCTTCTACCTTTCTGCACCAAAAGCACAAGCAAAGCACCCCTAACAGATGGCCACCCAGCCTCCATGTCAATAATAATAATAATAATAATAATAATAATAATTGGAAGAGACCCCTTAGGCCATTTAGTCCAACCGCCTTCTACCTTTCTGCACCAAAAGCACAAGCAAAGCACCCCTAACAGATGGCCACCCAGCCTCCATGTCAATAATAATAATAATAATAATAATAATAATAATAATAATTGGAAGAGACCCCTTGGGCCATTTAGTCCAAGCGCCTTCTTGTGTACCAAAAGCACAAGCAAAGCACCCCTGACAGATGGCCACCCAGCCTCAATGTTAATAATAATAATAATAATAATAATAATAATAATAATAATAATAATAATAAATAATAATAATAATGTTATGGCCTCCCAACCTTCTCTGTCTCGCGGCTGCACTTGATGATGAAGATGTTGGCGTAGATGTCTTCCACGCACATCCAGTTCGAGAGGGACAAAGTGGTGTCGGTCCAGACCCAGTCCATGACGGCCCGCAGCTCCACCAGGAAAGGCACCAAGCGGAAACTGGCGGAGAAAGAAGGAGAGAGAGCTCAAGTTCCAAATTCTAAGTTACTCAATTACTCATTCTTCTGCCTCCCTCCATTCTCGTTTTCATAGGGTGCATCTACACTGTAGATTTGGTGCTTTGATTTGTGCTTTTATTACATGGCAAAATAAAGAGGATTGGACTGGGTGTCCCCTGGGGTTGCTCCTATTATTAATACTAGTACAGTAGAGTCTCACTTATCCAACATAAACGGGCCAGCAGAACATTGGATAAGTGAATATGTTGGATAATAAGGAGAGATTAAGGAAAAGCCTATTAAATATCAAATTAGGTTATGATTTTACAAATTAAGCACCAAAACATCATGTTATACAACAAATTTGGCAGAAAAAGTAGTCCAATATGAAGTAATACTACATAGTAATTACTGTATTTACGAATTTTGCACCAAAATATCATGATATATTGAAAACATTGGCTACAAAAATGCGTTGGATAATCCAGAACGTTGGATAAGCGAGTGTTGGATAAGTGAGAATCTACTGTATTACTATTATCATTTCAAAGGCTGGATGGTCATCTGTTGGGGGTGCTTTGATTGTGCTTTTCCTGCATGGCAGAAGGGGGTAGAACTGGATGGCCCCTGGGTTTGCTATTATTATTATTATTATTATTATTATTATTATTATTATTATTATTACGACACAGCAAACAAGATAGATATGCTGGATTTCGTCGAACTCTTCCCAAGTGTCTAGGACTGTGTGATGTATTTTCGGATGACGCATGCAGATCCCAGTAAGGTGGCCTATTATTATTATTATTATTATTATTATTATTATTATTATTATTATTATTACAAAGGCTGGATGGCCATCTCTTGGGGATGCTTTGACTGTGCTTTTCCTGCATGGCAGAAGGGGGTGGGACTGGATGGCCCCTGGGCTTGCTCTTTATTATTATTATTATTATTAATTACTACTACTACTACTACTACTACTACTACTATTACTTCAAAGGCTAGATAGATGGCCATCTGTTGGGGGTGCTTTGATTTGTGCTTTTACTGCATGGCAGAAATAGGTTGGACTGAATGGCCCCTGGGGTTACTTCTATTATTATTATTATTATTATTATTATTATCATCATCATTATTATTATCGTTATTATTGTTTATTTCAAATATTTATATCCCGCCCTTCTCACCCGGAGGGACTCAGGGCAGCGTACAATTGGCAACAATTCGATGCCGATACATCATTAAAAACAACAACATATAAAAATACAACCAATTAAATACAGTATAAAATATAAAACATAAAACATGTGTTTAAAATCCGTTTGTCCAATATCCTCCAACTTTATCCATATAACAATCTGGGTCGTCTTTATCATTTATTCATTAAAAGCCTGGGCACAAATGAAGATGTTGTTTTGTTGTTGTTGTTTGTTGTTTATTATTATTGTTGTTGTTGTTGTTGCTGTTGTAGATGTCTTCCCCTTAAGGCTCCCACTGCCTTGGCCACAGCAGTCCTCACATTCCCCGTCCTTACTTACCCTTGGAAGAGGAAGAGGTTGAGGTGGTTGTACTTCTTGGTGAGGAAGTTGCCCAGGATGCGTGTGGGGTAGCCGCAGCGGATCTGATAGGCCGACAGCGCAAAGTAGATGCACTTCACAAAGTACCACAGCTGGGCCACGGTGTTCATGTTAAACATCCTGGAGAGGGAAACGGAGAATCAGGGTGGGAGCCATAGACTGCGTTTGAGACAACACCAAGGCTGGAATGGATGCGATGGAGTTCCCGTCTTTGGAGATGGCTGCATGGCCATCTGTCGGGAGGGCTTGGATTGTGTCTTCCTGCCTGGCAGAAGGGGGTTGGACTGGATGGCCTTTGGGGGACCTTCCAACTCTAGGAGTCTATGGAAATATTCAATATGGAATGGTTGTGATGGTGTCCTCAACATAGAGGTTGGATTGAATCTCCAACATAGAAGTTTGATGGCCATCTGTTGGGAGGGTTTCGATTGTGTCTTCCTGCCTGGCAGAAGGGGGTTGCATTGGAAGATCTTTGGGGGTCTCTTTCAACTCTATGAACTTTCAAAATGGAAACATTCAAGACGGAATGGCTGTGATAGATTTCCCAAAATAGAGGCTGTGATAGATTTCCCAACGTAGAGGCTGGATGGAATCCCCAATATAGAGGTTGAATGGCCATCTGCCAGGAGTGCTTTGATTGTGTCTTCTTGCCTGGAAGAAGGGGGTTGGACTCAATGGCTTTTGGGGCTCTTTTCCAACTCTAGGAGTCTATGGAAATATTCAATATGGAATGGTTGTGATGGTGTCCTCAACATAGAGGTTGGATTGAATCTCCAACATAGAAGTTCGATGGCCATCTGTTGGGAGGGTTTCGATTGTGTCTTCCTGCCTGGCAGAAGGGGCTTGGATTGGATGACCTTTGGGGGTCTCTTTCAACTCTATGAACTTTCAAAATGGAAACATTCAAGATGGAATAGCTTTGATGGAGTCTCCAACATAGAGGCTGGATGGCCATCTGTCGGGAGGGCTTCGATTGTGCCTTCCTGCCTGGCAGAAGGGGGTTGGACTGGATGGCCTTTGGGGGACCTTCCAACTCTATGAGTCTATGGAAATATTTTATATGGAATGGCTGTGATGGAGTCTCCAACATAGAGGCTGTGATAGAGTTCCAAACATAGAGGTTGGATGGCCATCTGTTGGGAGGGCTTGGATTGTGTCTCCTTGCCTGGCAGAAGGGGGTTGGACTGGCTGGCCTTTGGGGGTCTCTTTCAAATCTATGAACTTTCAAAATGGAAACATTCAAGATGGATTGGCTTTGATGGAGTCCCCAACATAGAGGTTGGATTGAGTCCCCAACGTAGAGGTTCCATGGCCATCTGTCGGGAGGGCTTGGATTGTGTCTTCAAGCCAGTCAGAAGAGGGTTGGACTGGATAGCCTTTGGGGGACGTTTTCAATGGCTTTTGGGGCTCTCTTCCAACTCTATGAGCCTATGGAAATATTCAAGATGGAATGGCTATGATGGTGTCCTCAACATAGAGGTTGGATTGAATCTCCAACATACAAGTTCGATAGCCATCTGTCGGGAGGGCTTCGATTGTGTCTTCCTGCCTGTCAGAAGGGGGCTGGATTGGATGGCCTTTGGGGGTCTCTTTCAACTCTATGAGTCTATGGAAATATTTTATATGGAATGGCTGTGATGGTGTCTTCAACACAGGTTGGACTGAATCACAACATAGAGGTTGGATGGCCATCTGTCAGGAGGGCTTTGATTGTGTCTTCCTGCCTGGCAGAAGGGGCTTGGACTGGAAGAACTTTAGTAGGAGTCTCTTTCAACTCTTATGAACTTTCAAAATGGAAACATTCAAGATGGATTGGCTTTGATGGAGTCCCCAACATAGAGGTTGGATTGAGTCCCCAACGTAGAGGTTCCATGGCCATCTGTCGGGAGGGCTTGGATTGTGTCTCCCTGCCAGTCAGAAGGGGGCTGGACTGGATGGCCTTTGGGGGTCTCTCCCAACTCTAGGATTCCATGGAGTCCTTGGAAGGGCTTGGGAGAAGACGGGGTCACCTGTGGAGACTCACCTGTCGGTGACGGCCGGCAGGATGAAGAACATCCAGACGTGGATGCCGAAGACCAAGAAGACCTGGAAGGCGAGCTTGCCCAGGACGCTCTTGCGGAGGTAGAGGGCCCGGTCGATGACCATGGTGGAGAACTGGATGAGCAGCATCACCAGGAAGGCCTGCGGGACCTGGTCCTCCGAAAGCGAGGAGGCGATGTCCGCCGCGGCCGAATGTTTCTGGGGAGGAAAGGATTCTGGGTTCTAGAGTCCTTGCTGGCACCAGTCTGCGTGCCTTTGAGTCATTCCCAATTTATGACAACTTCCCCCTGTTCTGGACATCCAAGATGCTCCAAAAACATCCACTTGGGTGGCTTAGTGAAATTTATTTCATGCACAAAATATTATTTGCAAACACCATGCATATAGTTACCTGTGTATAAAGAGGTCTATGAAACATGTTGTGTTAAAACTCCAAGATATCTCATGAAGTTAATGCAAATATTCCGAAATCCAATACACGAAACATTTCCAGTAAGGGATGCTCAACCTGCACATTAACTTTGCAAAGACCAACAACGAACAAGACATACCCCAAAAGCCCAGAAACCAAAGATGATGATGATGAAGTCGACCACATCGGCCAGGAACATGAGTGCATAGACGTCTGTGGCAGCCCGGTATTTGCTGTGCAAAATGTCCCGGAAAAACTGCCGCAATGGTTGGAAGACACATCCTGCCCTGAAAGAAGGAGGGAAAAGTGAGTAGGATAAGGCTGCATGTTCAGACTCAGGACTCCGTTTTGTTGTTCAGTTTTCATTAGACCTCAGTGGAGGTGGATGCATGTATGTGTTTGGACTTAAATGTTAGCACTATGTGTCCAGACCTCAGTGGAGGTAGGTGCATGTATGTGTTTGGACTTCAATGTTAGCTGCATGTGTCCAGACCTCAGTGGAGGGGGATGCATGTATGTGTTTGTACCTCAATGTTAGCACTATGTGTCCAGACCTCAGTGGAGGAGGATGCATGTATATGTTCGGACTTTAATGTTAGTAATGTGTGTCCAGATCTCAGTGGAGGTGGATGCATGTATGTGTTCGGACTGTAATGTTAGCAGCATGTGTCCAGACCTCAGTGGAGGTGGATGCATGTATGTGTCTGGACTTCAATGTTAACAGTGTGTGTCCAGATCTCAGTGGAGGTGGATGCATGTATGTGTTCGGACTTTAATGTTAGCAGCATGTGTCCAGACCTCAGTGGAGGTGGATGCATGTATGTGTTTGGACTTCAATGTTAGCACTATGTGTCCAGACCTCAGTGGAAGTGGATGCATGTATGTGTTTGGACTTAAACGTTAGTAGTGTGTGTCCAGACCTCAGTGGAGGTGGATGCATGTATGTGTTTGGACTGAAATGTTAGCAGCATGTGTCCAGACCTCAGTGGAGGTGGATGCATGTATGTGTTTGGACATCAATGTTAGCAGTAAGTGTCCAGACCTCAGCGGAGGGGGATGCATGTATGTGTTTGGACTTTAATGTTAGCAGTATGTGTCCAGACCTCAGTGGAGGTGGATGCATGTATGTGTTTGGACTGAAATGTTAGCAGCATGTGTCCAGACCTCAGTGGAGGTGGATGCATGTATGTGTTTGGACATCAATGTTAGCAGTAAGTGTCCAGACCTCAGCGGAGGGGGATGCATGTATGTGTTTGGACTTTAATGTTAGCAGTATGTGTCCAGACCTCAGTGGAGGCGGATGCATGTATGTGTTTGGACATCAATGTTAGCAGTATGTGCCCAGACCTCAGTGGAGGTGGATGCATGTATGTGTTTGGACTTCAATGTTAGCAGCATGTATCCAGACCTCAGTGGAGGTGGATGCATGTATGTGTTTGGACATCAATGTTAGCAGTATGTGCCCAGACCTCAGTGGAGGTGGATGCATGTATGTGTTTGGACTTAAATGTTAGTAGTGTGTGTCCAGACCTCAGTGGAGGCGGATGCATGTATGTGTTTGGACATCAATGTTAGCAGCATGTGTCCAGACCTCAGTGGAGGTGGATGCATGTATGTGTTTGGACCTAAATGTTAGTAGTGTGTGTCCAGACCTCAGTTGAGGCGGATGCATGTATGTGTTTGGACATCAATGTTAGCAGCATGTGTCCAGACCTCAGTAGAAGTGGATACATGTATGCCAATGGACTTCAGTGAGTGCAACTATACTTAAAGATTATGAACTATTGATTAAGAATGACAGCTGAAGTTTGCCCATGCCTGATCTAGATCCTAAGCCTATCTGGATTTTAAATTGTATTGAAATGCTTTCAATGTCATCCGCTTTGAGTCTCCTTTGTGGAGAGAGAAAGTGGGGGATGTTGCTAGTACAACATCCATTGCACCCACTCCGCACTTACGCAGAGGCAAAGAAGTGCTTTGCTCTCCGTCCGGCAGCCTTCAGCTTTTCCTGGGAAGGGCTCGACCTCTTCTCCTCTCCCTCCTCCATCTCGTCTTTCTTTTCTTGCTCTTCTGAAGCTAGAAAAAAGAAAAAAAGCATGTGCATGAAAGCATTTCAGGAGCATTGGTGGGAGACATTCCTTGGATGACTGTGCATCCATTTTGCCACCAGCGATCCTAAGTATCCATATTTTAATTTATATACAGGAATAGGGGAAAAAAAACACAGTGTATTACATATTTGCCCACCTCTGCTATAAACCAATTGACTTAAAAGTGCCCTAACCAACCTTCCGTCACGTCTTCCTCCACCACCCTGCTCTTCTCTTTCTCTTTCTTCTCCTTCTTTTTCTTCCTGAATCGTGACCGGATCCCTTTCGACGTCTCTGCCTCTGGAACCGCCGCTGCTTCCGTCTTGCCAGGTGGGACTTGGGCATCGGTTTCTGCTCCGGATCCTTCTCCGCTTGGCACTGACACCGGTGGCTCTCCTGCTTCGGGCAGAGGTTTGGCCAAGACATCTTCCTCGTGGTCCCACAAACCATAGCTCTGGCAACAAAGAGATGGGGGACGTATGAGGTTGGCCCCAGGGAAAACAGCCCTCATCGGCATCCAGCATCTGTTTCCAAAGGCTACTTTCCCAAAGTTCTGGGAAAGTTACTTTTGGAGGGACCAGGTTGACCTGGGAGACACCTACATCCTTGCCAGCATCCTGAGTCTGATGCCTTGGTTACCAAAAGTATCCTGTATCTGTTACCATGGTTACCAAGAGCATCTCTGGGTACCACTTTCTCCCAAAGATTACTTCAACGTCATTCCAGAGTTTTGGGAAAGTTGCTTTTGGAGGAATAGGTTGATCTGGGAGGCTTCAGCATCCTGAATCTGATGCCATGGTTACCAAAGGCATCCTGCATCTGTTACCATGGTTACAAAGAGCGTCTCTAGGTACCACTTTCTCCCAAAGGATACTCTGACTCCATCCAAAGTTTTGGGAAAGTTGCTTTTGGATGGAGTAGGTTGATCTGGGAGACATCAGCATCCTCACCAGCATCCTGAGTCTGATGCCATGGTTACCAAAAGCATCCTGCATCTGTTACCATGGTTTCCAAGAGCTTCCCCAGGTACCACTCTCTCCCAAAGGCTACTCCAACTCCATCCCAAAGTTTTGGGAAAGTTACTTATGCAGGGAACAAGTTAACCTGGGAGGCATCAGCATCCTCACCAGCATCCTGAGTCTGGTGCCATGGTTACCAAAAGCATCCTGCATCTGTTATCATGGATATCAAGAGTGTTTCTGGGTACCACTTTCTCCTAAAGGCTACTCCGACTCCATCCAAAGTTTTGGGAAAGTTACTTTTGGATGGGGTAAGTTGATCTGGGAGACATCAGCATCCTCACCAGCATCCTGAGTCTGATGCTGTGGTTACCAAAACCATCCTGCATCTGTTACCGTGGTTACCAAGAGCATCTCTGGGTACCACTTTCTCCCAATGGCTACTCCGACTCCATCCAAAGTTTTGGAAAAGTTATTTTTGGAGGAAGCAGGTTGACCTGGGAGGCACAAGCATCCTGAGTGTGATGCCATGGTTACCAAAGGCATCCTGCATCTGTTACCATGGTTACCAAGAGCATCTCTGGGTACCACTTTCTCCCAAAGGCTACTCTGACTCCATCCAAAGTTTTGGGAAAATTACTTTTGGAAGGAGTAGGTTGTCCTGGAAGACATCAGCTCTCTCCAGCATCCTGAGTCTGATGCTGTGGTTACCAAAAGCATCCTGTATCTGTTACCATGGATACCAAGAGCTTCCCCAGGTACCACTTTCTCCCAATGGCTACTCCAACTCCATTCAAAGTTTTGGGAAACTCCTTTGCCTTACCAGGAGTAAGGAGCGGTGGAAGAAGAGGGCCATCAGCTGGATCAGGTCGTACTTGATGTAGTTGTCGGTCTTCTCCACGCCAAGGATTCTGGGTGGGAAAAAGGCCTTGGCGTCGTTGCGCACCAAGATGCTGTAGCTGTTCCACGGGAAGAAGCCGAACTGGAAGAGATACTTGACCACCACCATCACCTGCGGATGCACGACACACACAGAGTCACAAATAGAAGTGCGCCGGGGTGGCCAGAGCATAGCCCATGCACCACAAGCAACACCTTGGGGTGCATGACAACACACAAAAATAAACTCACATCTACATGAGCCCTATGGTATCCCCAAATAACTCCTTTGCAAAATGGTGAAAATAAATTTATTATTATTATTATTATTATTATTATTATTATTATTATTATTATTATTATTCTACGTCCTCCTGTATGTGTCTATGACCACCTTTCACCAGGCATTAATTAAGATTCTTAGAATGGTGTTCTCTTTAGGAACCACTTGTTCCTATGGCCAACTTCTGCCAGGGGTTGACCATAGAGCCATGCTGGAAGACCTAGAGCAGTGCTTGGTCTCCCATATGTTCCGGATTCTCGTTCTCGCTTGCCTCCGTGTAGACGATGGCCGTCATCCAGAAGCGCTTGCTGGGCCTGGGGATGGAGAGCATGGCCCACAAGAAGACCAGGATGGGCAGCACCACCGAGACCACCGAGGCCGTCACCATGTTGTTGAGGATGATGATGAAGTAGCACAGGAGGTCCGAGTGGCCAGCCACAAAGTGGTAGCCGGCCAGCAGGAGCCGGACCAGGCGGTTGCGGGATTGGTAGAAACGCTCCGACTCCTCAAGCTCTTTGAAGGAGACGTGCCTATGAGAGAAAGAGATGCATTGGAAGGAGGAATCATGACTGTTATGATTTTTCTGGGCTGTCTGGCCATGCTCCAGAAGCAGTCTCTCCTGACGTTTCACCCACATCTGTGGCAGGCATCCTAAGAGGTTGAGAGGTCTGTTGGAAACTAGGCAAGTGGGGTTTATAGACCTGTGGAATGATGTTGATGATGATACAAATATAATAATAATAATAATACCAGTACAAGAAAACCGCACTACAAACTAGAGCTGACAGCTGGCACAACAAAACCTTGCATGGAAAGTTCCTTGACAAAATTGAAGGAAAAGCTGACAAGGAGAAGACCTGGCTCTGGCTCACGAATGGGACCCTGAAGAAGGAGACAGAAGGCCTGATCCTTGCAGCCCAGGAGCAAGACATCAGGACAAAGGCAATTCAGGCCAAGATTTAAAAATCAGCTGATGACCCAAAATGCAGACTGTGCAAGGAAACCGACGAAACCATGGATCATATCCTCAGCTGCTGTAAGAAAATCGCACAGACAGACTACAAACAGAGGCACAACTATGTGGCCCAAATGATTCATTGGAACTTATGCCTCAAGTACCACCTTCCAGCAGCAAAGAACTGGTGGGATCACAAACCTGCAAAACTATTAGAAAATGAGCATGCAAAGATACTGTGGGACTTCCGAATCCAGCCTGACAAAGTGCTGGAACACAACACACCAGACATCACAGTTGTGGGAAAGAAAAGAGTTTGGATCATTGATGTTGCCATCCCAGGTGACAGTTGCATTGACGAAAAACAACAGGAAAAACTCAGCCGCTACCAAGACCTCAAGATTGAACTTCAAAAACTCTGGCAGAAACCAGTGCAGGTGGTCCCGGTGGTGATGGGCACACTGGGTGCCGTGCCAAAAGATCTCAGCTGGCATTTGGAAACAATAGACATTGACAAAATCACGATCTGCCAACTGCAAAAGGCCACCCTACTGGGATCTGCACGCATCATCCGAAAATACATCACACAGTCCTAGACACTTGGGAAGTGTTCGACTTGTGGTTTTGTGATACGAAATCCAGCATATCTATCTTGTTTGCTGTGTCATACAATAAAATAAAAATAAAAACAAATTTCTATAAAATACACACATTAAACGCATCTACGCTGAGGATTTAATGCAGTTCGGCACCATTTGGACTGCCATGGCTCAATGCTACAGAATCGTGGGAGTCATAGTCTGGCATTCTTTGGCACAGAAGGCTAAAACCATTATTAAAACTACGCATCCCAAGATTCCATCGCACTGAGCCGTGTCGGTTCAAGTGGTGTCCAACTGCATTTCTGCCCAAACTGTTTTTCTTGTTACTCAGATCTGTCTCCAGAGTTAGGTTCTGCTTTTGGACTGTTCTCCGTGTTTCTGGTACCTGCTCTGCAGCAACTCGCTGGCCGTTCGGGGCCGGGTCGCGGAGTCGGCCAGGAGTTCTTGGGAGCTGCTGGGAAGGAGGAGCATCATGCCGTCCTGGGACTCGAACTCAGGGCTTCGCTCGTTGCTGTTGCTTCGAGTCTCGTAACCGGTGGTGTCGGTGCTAAGCACTTCCACAGCTTCGCCCGCACTGTGGAGAAAGGAGATAGACCTGTCATGGAGCTGTTCTACCGGAATGCGCGGAGGATGCGTCTACACTGTAGTATGACTACATTTTGACACCACTTTAACCTCCACAGAATTCTGAGAGTTGTAGTTTTACAAGGTCTTTTGTCATCTCTGCCCAAGACTTGTTGCCCTTACAAACTACAACTCGCAGGATTCCATCTCATTGAGATGGAAACTGCATTCACTCTACAGTGTAGACACACCTGGAGACGTTCCAGCCCTTCGCCCCTATGCACCTGCCTGGAAGCTGTGCTGTCGGGAGAACCTGCCACTGTACCCGGCAGTGCGGTGTCCAAGGAGGCCTGGTCTGCCGCTGCCGGTTGATACAATCTGTCCAGGCCGCTCCTCTGAACCTCCTCTGCCTACAAAAGAAAGGATGGAGCATCACCATATGTGAGAATGGATGGAGCATCACCAATGGACCACCAACAGATGAGGACAGAAGGAGTATCACCAAACAAGAGAATAGATAGAATATTACCAAAGGAGAGAATGGGAGGAGCATCACCAGATGAGAGAATGGATGGAGCATCACCGGATGAGAACATGGATGGAGTATCACGAAATGGACCACCATCAGATGAGGACAGATGGTGTATCAACAAAGGAGAGAACGGATGGAACATCACCAAAGGAGAGAACGGAGAGAGCATCACCAGACGAGATAATGGATGGAGCATCACCAGATGAGAGCATGGATGAACCATCACCAAAAGAGTGAAGAGATGGAGCATCACCTAGATGAGAACATGGATGGAGTATCACGAAATGGACTACCATCAGATGAGGACAGATGGAATATCAACAAAGGAGAGAACGGAGAGAGCATCACCAGACGAGATAACGGATGGAGCATCACCAGATGAGAGCATGGATGAACCATCACCAAAAGAGTGAAGAGATGGAGCATCACCTAGATGAGAACATGGATGGAGTATCACGAAATGGACCACCATCAGATGAGGACAGATGGTGTATCAACAAAGGAGAGAATGGATGGAACATCACCAAAGGAGAGAACGGAGAGAGCATCACCAGACGAGATAACAGATGGAGCATCACCAGATGAGAGCAAGGATGAACCATTACCAAAGGAGAGAACGGATGGAGCATCACCAGATGAGAACATGGGTGGAGTATCACGAAATGGACCACCATCAGATGAGGACAGATGGAATATCAACAAAGGAGAGAACGGAGAGAGCATCACCAGACGAGATAACAGATGGAGCATCACCAGATGAGAGCATGGATGAACCATCACCAAAAGAGTGAAGAGATGGAGCATCACCTAGATGAGAACATGGATGGAGTATCACGAAATGGACTACCATCAGATGAGGACAGATGGAGTATCAACAAAGGAGAGAAGGGATGGAACATCACCAAAGGAGAGAATGGATAGAGCATCACCAGATGAGAGCATGGATGAACCATTACCAAAATAGTGAAGAGATGGAGCATCACCAGATGAGAGCATGGATGGAGTATCACGAAATAGACCACCATCAGATGAGGACAGATGGAGTATCAACAAAGGAGAGAATGGATGGACCATCACCAAAAAAAAGAACGGAGAGAGCATCACCAGACGAGATAATGGATGAAGCCTCACCAGATGAGAGCATGGATGGAGTATCATGAAATGGACCACCCTCAGATGAGGACAGATGGACTATTAACAAAGGAGAGAATGGATGGAACATCACCAAAGGAGAGAACAGAGAGAGCATTACTAGACGAGATAATGGATAGAGCATCACCAGATGAGAGAACGGATGAAGCATCACCAAAGGAGAGAACAGATGGACCATCACCAGATGAGAGCATGGATGGAACATCATCCAGATGAGGACGGATGGAGTATCACCAAACAAGAGAAGAGATGGAACATCACCAAAGGAGAGAATGGTTGGACCATCACTGAATGAAAGGACAGAGGGATGGATCATCACCAAAGGAGAGAACGGATGGAACATCACCAAGTGAAAGAAGGTTTCAAGAGGACGGATGGACCATCACTGAAGAATGAGAGCACTAATGGACCATCCCCAAAGGAGAGAACGCTTGGACCATCACAAGATGAGAGAACTAGATGGAGCATCACAGGATGAGAGAAGAAAAGGGAGCATCATCAAAGGGGAGAACGGGTGGCTGACCTGATCCAACTGTTGGGTGAGGACGTATCTCTCCAGCCCCAAGACGGTGGACAACTCCTCATGCTCCTTAGTCAGGGCCCGCAGCCACTGGGTGAGTCCATCCATGGTGGCCTGGCACAGCACCCACAGGAAGCGGAGCGTGTTGAGCACCCGCTGCAGCACGTTGCTCTTCCCTGGAACAGAAGATGGACTGGAGTGAAGGACTGTGCCGTTCGTTCTTGCAAACTGGCAGATGTTGAGCAGTGGTTTGAAGATGGCCACTTTGAAGACCACGGTTCTTCATGACATCCCTTCCACAAACCTGGAGATGCTTCTTCCTCTTCTTCATCCTGTTCTCCCTCTTCTTCTTCTTCCTCTTCTTGGCTGCTGGTCCTGTCCTTCAATGGGCCACGCCGGACACCTCCTTTGCTGTCCTCCCCTGCAAGACAAAGGGTTGGTCAAGCACTCTGCCCCATGCACTCTAGTGATATTATTTATAACCCTCCTCAAATTTATTTTATTTATTAATCATAATAATTATAATAATTATAATAATGTATTATTATAATTATTATTATTATTATTATTATTATTATTATTATTATTATTATTATTATTATTGACAGTATTTATATTCCGCCCTTCTCACCCCAAAGATGACCCAGGGTGGATAACAATGCACATATACGTGGCAAACATTCGATGCCATTATTAGACATGCAACATATATAGACAGACAATAGAGGCAATTTAACGTTTTCCAGCTTCATGAGGGTATGCTCGATTCTGGCCACAGGGGGAGCTGTCGCTTCATCATCCACCTTGACACCGAGTCCTTGATGGAGTACTTCCTCAGTCTTCTGCACGCTGCTGGACGTTTTATGGTGTTGGAAATTAAGTTAAATTAGCCTCCCCGCATTAAGCGGTACCTAGAATTCTCTACTCAAATCAAATCACGTTTTATTGATTAGCCCATCGGCCGTATCAAAACATTTAACACATACACATACATACAAAAGAAGTTTGTACAAAAGAAGTTAAAATAAACAAGCTGTTAACAAGATCCCGTTCAGGTCAAATATCTGCATCACCTCCACAGTTTACCCCAATTGATTCCAAATATGCAATTCTCAACTGTATTGCTTTGAATAGGAAGAATTCTTTACTCACAGACGCAACTGTTTTTGTGGACAGCAAGCTAGGCTATGAATGGTCAGGAGCTTAACCCCGACCCGGGCTTTGAACCAGTAACCTCTTGGTTAGTGGCGATTTATTGCTACTGGCTACTAACCAGCTGCGCCACGGCCCGGCCTTGATATGGACACATTGCACCCAAAAAAGACCTTGCATCCAGCCCAAAATGGGACAGAAAAATGGGAAAGAGAAGAGCTTGCCTTTGGCCTCCTCCACGGCCTCCTGCTCCTTCTCCTTCTCTTGCTTCTCCCGTTCGTGCAGCGCTGACTTGGTGTTGGTCACCCAGGCCTGATAGGCCAGCTGGAAGGAAAGAGACACATAGGATCAGCCATAAAGGAACAATATCCGTATCTACGCCACTGCACCATAAAATCTAATGCACACCTCATTTTTCCAAACCCTGAAACCAAAAAAATTAGTATTTGCTGGCGAATGTAATGCACAGCGGCAACAAGTGCACTCTTTGTAATTTGGACACAAAAAGGTGTAAATTACAGCGGTTGCATGCTTAGAATTAATTCTCCATTGTGGACCGTGCACTTGGGATCTGTCATTGAATTTTCAATTCTGTCGTTGTTGTTATTATTATTATTATTGGAGCCCCTGATGGCACAGTAGGTTAAACCCATGTGCCAGCAGGAACTGATGAGTTGAAGGTTGGGTTGCTGGCCTGAAGGTTGCCAGTTCGAATCCAATCTGGAGAGAGGGCAGATGAGCTCCCTCTGTCAGCTCTAGCTCCATTCGTGGCCATAAGTGAAGCCTCCCACAAGGATAATAAAGCATCATAACATCTGGGCAATGTCCCCTGGGCAACATCCTTGCAGACGGCCAATTATCTCACACAAGAAGATTAATAATAATAATAATAATAATAATTTATTTATTTCCTGACATGAAATTTATTATTATTATTATTAGAAACACAACAAGAAGAGTCCACAGCAGACATTATTATTATTATTTGTATTATTTTCCTGTATTTATTTTATTATGACACAGCAAACAAGATAGATATGCTGGTTTCGTATCACAAAATCACAAGTCGAACACTTCCCAAGTGTCTAGGACTGTGTGATGTATTTTCGGATTATTATTATTATTATTATTAGAAACACAACAAGAAGAGTCCACAGCAGACATTATTATTATTTGTATTATTTTCCTGTATTTATTTTATTATGACACAGAAAACAAGATCGATATGCTGGATTTCGTATCACAAAATCACAAGTCGAACACTTCCCAAGTGTCTAGGACTGTGTGATGTATTTTCGGATTATTATTATTATTATTATTATTATTATTATTAGAAACACAACAAGAAGAGTCCACAGCAGACATTATTATTATTTGTATTATTTTCCTGTATTTATTTTATTATGACACAGCAAACAAGATCTATATGCTGGATTTCGTATCACAAAATCACAAGTCGAACACTCTCCAAGTGTCTAGGACTGTGTGATGTATTTTCAGATTATTATTACAGTAGAGTCTCGCTTATCCAACGCAAATGGGCCGGCAGAACGTTGGATAAGCGAATATGTTGGATAATAAGGAGAGACTAAGGAAAAGCCTATTAAACATCAAATTAGGTTATGATTTTACAAATTAAGCACCAAAACATCATGTTATACAACAAATTTGACAGAAAAAGTAGTTCAATACACAGTAATGCTGTGTAGTAATTACTGTATTTACGAATTTAGCACCAAAATATCACGATGTATTGAAAACATTGACTACAAAAATGCGTTGGATATTCCAGAACGTTGGATAAGCGAGTGTTGGATAAGTGAGACTCTACTGTATTATTATTTAAGGCAGGATCTCACCTGGAAGGCACTCTGCTTGGGCGGCTTCTGGTCATCCAGGACCGACTCCTCGTCTTCCTCGCTGTCCGTCTCAAAGAGGAAATAATCCCCCGAGTGCAACACTGCAAATTCATCCCCCCCAAAAAGAAGAAAGTTAGGAAACTATCTCTTTCCCAGTTTGGGAAAAGCCAGGCAGGAAGAAAACATATTCTGGAATCAGAGCAGTTTGATCCATTTTCCACCTGCCACGGCTTCGTCCTGGGATTTGGTCAGTGGGAAAGGGCAACATCAATCAACATTACTGGACAAATACCCAAGAGCATGCAATGGGAGAAAGGCTGGGCATTCAATTAAGACAGTAGGGAGCAATGTAAGTACTTCACCAAACTACAAATCCCAGAATTCTCTAGGATGGAGCTGTAGCAGTAAAAGTGGGATTCGACTTAGGAAAAGGACCATGCCCGGGGGGGGGGGGGGAGTGCACACTGCAGAACATAATTCTCTTGCCTATGCAATTATTAGAATTTACTTTGGAATTTACTATCAGACCTCAGTGGAGGTGGATGCATGTATGACTTTGGACTTCAAGGTTAGCAGTATGTGTCCAGACCTCAGTGGAGGTAGATGCATGTATAAGTTTGGACTTCAATGTTAGCAGTATGTGCCCAGACCTCAGTGGAGGTGGATGCATGTATAAGTTTGGACTTCAATGTTAGCGGCATGTGCCCAGACCTCAGTGGAGGTGGATGCATGTATAAGTTTGGACTTCAATGTTAGCGGTATGTGCCCAGACCTCAGTGGAGGTGGATGCATGTATGAGTTTGGACTTCAATGTTAGCACTATGTGCCCAGACCTCAGTGGAGGTGGATGCATGTATGTGTTTGGACTTCAATGTTAGAACTATGTACCCAGTCCTCAGTGGAGGTGGATGCATGTATGAGTTTGGACTTCAATGTTAGAACTATGTACCCAGACCTCAGTGGAGGTGGATGCATGTATGTGTTTGGACTTCAATGTTAGCACTATGTGCCCAGACCTCAGTGGAGGTGGATGCATGTATGTGTTTGGACTTCAATGTTAGCACTATGTACCCAGACCTCAGTGGAGGTGGATGCATGTATGTGTTTGGACTTCAATGTTAGCACTATGTGCCCAGACCTCAGTGGAAGTGGATGCATGTATGTGTTCGGACTTCAATGTTAGCAGTATGTGCCCAGACCAAAGTGAAGGTGGATGCATGTATGAGTTTGGACTTCAATGTTAGCAGTATGTGCCCAGACCTCAGTGGAGGTGGATGCATGTATGTGTTTGGACTTCAATGTTAGCACTATGTGCCCAGACCTCAGTGGAGGTGGATACATGTATGTGTTTGGACTTCAATGTTAGCACTATGTGCCCAGACCTCAGTGGAGGTGGATACATGTATGTGTTTGGACTTCAATGTTAGCGGTATGTGCCCAGACCTCAGTGGAAGTGGATGCATGTATGTGTTTGGACTTCAATGTTAGAGGTATGTGCCCAGACCTCAGTGGAAGTGGATGCATGTATGTGTTTGGACTTCAATGTTAGCACTATGTGCCCAGACCTCAGTGGAAGTGGATGCATGTATGTGTTCGGACTTCAATGTTAGCAGTATGTGCCCAGACCAAAGTGAAGGTGGATGCATGTATGAGTTTGGACTTCAATGTTAGCACTATGTGCCCAGACCTCAGTGGAGGTGGATACATGTATGTGTTTGGACTTCAATGTTAGCACTACGTGCCCAGACCTCAGTGGAGGTGGATGCATGTATGTGTTTGGACTTCAATGTTAGCACTATGTGCCCAGACCTCAGTGGAAGTGGATGCATGTATGTGTTCGGACTTCAATGTTAGCAGTATGTGCCCAGACCAAAGTGAAGGTGGATGCATGTATGAGTTTGGACTTCAATGTTAGCACTATGTGCCCAGACCTCAGTGGAAGTGGATGCATGTATGTGTTCGGACTTCAATGTTAGCAGTATGTGCTCAGACCAAAGTGAAGGTGGATGCATGTATGTGTTTGGACTTCAGTGATAGCAGTATGTGCCCAGACCTCAGTGGAGGTGGATGCATGTATGTGTTTGGACTTCAATGTTAGCAGTATGTGCCCAGACCTCAGTGGAGGTGGATGCATGTATAAGTTTGGACTTCAGTGTTAGCGGTATGTGCCCAGACCTCAGTGGAAGTGGATGCATGTATGTGTTTGGACTTCAATGTTAGCGGTATGTGCCCAGACTTCAGTGGAAGTGGATGCATGTATGTGTTTGGACTTCAATGTTAGCACTATGTATTCAGACCTCAGTGGAAGTGGATGCATGTAATCTTATGGACTTCAATGAGTACAACTATTCTTAAAGACTATGAACTATTGATTAAGGATGACAGCTGAAGTTTCCCCCATGCAAAAGGAAGTCAGGAAGAGCTGATGCGCAGGGAAGTGCCTTTCCTCCACCAAAAAAAGGACCGTGCAAGAAGAATAAGAATTGAAACCCAGCTTCAGGATGGAGAAAGAAAGCCGCTTAGCTTTGCGAAAGAGAAAAACTCGAGCTTGGAAGTAGAAAAAGGGAGAAAATTTACTATAGATTTCTGCGTCCTTTTGAAACCATCTGCACTAAGGGCCTCCTTTGCTTCCTCTTGCATGAAAGCAGGCCTTCTGTGCAAGTTTGCTAAGGTTTTGCAATGCCGAATGTTCCCAAAAAAGACAGTATTTTGTATGTTGAATCTGGGTCTCTGTTTCATGCAGTTTCCATGATATTATGCTCCATGCACTATATGGTTGCGAAAGGTATTTTTATTAGCACTATATGGCTGTTAAATATATTATTATTTTAGCACTTTCTGCTTTTATATTCTTTGTTCTCTAGTCTGTTGCTCTGCTCATTAATCAACGGTTCCTGGCATTTTTGTGTTTCGTTTTGAGTTTGCAAACCGCAACGAGATGGTACTAAATGTACATGCATGCACACCAACACATGCTCACATGCTTTGCCCCCTCCTCATCCTCACGTATGGCAATATTCTCCTCCAAATACACCCACAACATTGACATCTATTTCAAAAGGAAAGGTCTTCCAACTCTATCCTTGCTAAATACACACAGGTTTCCGAAGAAGAAATGCAGAACTTGGGAAAGTTGATATGACTGGGAACACAACTCCCAGAATCCCCATGCAGCCATAGAAGATAGGGGATTCTGGGGACTGCAGTAGGGAAAAAAGTACTTTCCCCACAATTGGGTTGGTCTGAGTTTTTCAGGTTGTATGGTCATGCTCCAGTAGCATTCTCTCCTGAAGTTTCGCCTGCATCTGTGGCTCATGGCATCTTCAGAGATCAAGTGGAGTGTATATATATCTGTGGAATAATGTCCAAGGTGGGATGCCTCCAGGCAACAGAGGCAAGGCTACCTCTATGCAGATACCCTCACTGATTGACTTTGCAACTTTGTAGCCACTCCGTGCTGATCAAGCTTGCTAATTGAAACATTTATACTTGCCTTAAACAGACAAGAGTTCTTTCTCCCACCCTGGACATTATTCCACAGATATATATATATACACTCCACTTGCTTCACTGTCAACAGACATGCTTGCCACAGATGCAGGCGAAACATCAGGAGAGAATGCTGCAGGAACAGCCCGAAAAACTCACAGCAACCCAGTGATTCTGGCCATGAAAGCGTTTGACAACATACTTTCCCCAAAGTTGTGAAAAGGAAAGAAATCAATCATAAGTTTGCATTATATGAGCTTTGAAGAGGAAGGAGAGTGCAAAATGTTGGATGCTTTCAAACCACAAAACAAACTCCATAATTTTGAGGCATTTTGGACTTCAGCTCCCAGAATCCACTGTCTTCTGGGAGCTGAAGTCCTCCAAACCTGGAGGGCTGGGATTGGGATTCGCCGCTGTTAAAACGTAAACAATATCCAAAAAATAAAGGCGCACACGCAAATATTCCGGACGGATTCAGTCCATGCCGACGTTACCACTATAATGCCCCCTGCTTCCTATCGTTCTTCTATCCAACTTAGCAGAAGGAGGCATCTCTGAGCCGCGTGGTTCTCCTTCTAGGAAAAGCAGACTATGGTTACCCTGCCCATGTGCAGAGTGCAGGACAGAAGTCAAAGCACAGCTGGTTACGGGTGAGAATGTGTGCGTCCGATGGCCCTTGGTTCATGCAAACGCGGCATGCAGTGCACGTCACCGGCTCATTGTAGTTCCCAGCTAGATTATGAGGATGCCTGCCATAGATGCGGGCGAAATGTCAGGAGAGAATGCTTCTGGAACATGGCCAGACAGCCCGGAAAAGTCACAGCAACCCAGTGATTAACTGCATTGAACTGGATTATATAGAGTTAAAATACGGTACTGTAACTGTGCGATAACATGGAAACCAGAGTCTAAACCCTAACCCAAACCAGAGTCCTTTAATGTGGCACAATTAATCAACATGGCAGCCTCTTAATGAATCCTGGGAGCTGTAGTTCTCAGCTCGATCTCCAATGCCCTATCAAACTACAAATCCCAGAATCTCTAAGTTAAAAGGAAGACCACAGTGCTATAACTGCGGCATGTGATAAAAATAAAGAAACACCGAGATCCGTTAATACGGCACATTTGTAACACTATGATTCCTCTTTTTAGATAGCATAGCAGTCTCCGATGAAATCCTGGGAGTTGTAGTTCTCTGCTAGATCAACCCTGCTTTACTAAACTACAAATCCCAGAATCCCGTGGTGAAAGAGGCACCATATTGCTATCACTGGCCATGCAATAACAATTATAGTGTTGCGATTGCTCTTGAGTTGCCATGACAGGCACCTATGGAATCCTGGGAGTTGTAGTTCTCTGCTAGATCAACCCTGCCTTACTAAACTACAAATCCCAGAATCCCGTGGTGAAAGAGGCACCATATTGCTATCACTGGCCATGCAATAACAATTATAGTGTTGCGATTGCTCTTGAGTTGCCATGACAGGCACCTATGGAATCCTGGGAGTTGTAGTTCTCTGCTAGATCAACCCTGCCTTACTAAACTACAAATCCCAGAATCCCGTGGTGAAAGAGGCACCATATTGCTATCACTGGCCATGCAATAACAATTATAGTGTTACGATTGCTCTTGAGTTGCCATGACAGGCACCTATGGAATCCTGGGAGTTGTAGTTCTCTGCTAGATCAACCCTGCCTTACTAAACTACAAATCCCAGAATCCCGTGGTGAAAGAGGCACCATACTGGCCATGCAATAACAATTATAGTGTTACGATTGCTCTTGAGTTGCCATGACAGGCACCTATGGAATCCTGGGAGTTGTAGTTCTCTGCTAGATCAACCCTGCCTTACTAAACTACAAATCCCAGAATCCCACGGTGAAAGTGGCACCATACTGGCCATGCAATAACAAAGACTTCCTTTCATACGGCACAATTATAGTGTTATGCTTGCTCTTAAGTTGCCATGGTAGGCGCCTATGGAATACTGGAAGTTGTAGTTCTCAAGCCAAGTTCCGTTGGGCTCCCAAACTACAAATCCCAGCATCCCTCATTTAAAGTAGGACCATATTGTCGGTTAAGGGTGCAATGAAAAGGGGTTTCAGAAGAGCGGCATGCAGGATGGAGGAGATGGCTCAAAGCCCCGTAACCCAATGGCCGGTGTTAGCGATGGCCCCGGATGCCCAGTGAGAGTTAGCGCCATGAGCCAGGATTCATGCGCTCCGAGCCGGACCGTACCTGCGGCGTGGTCAAGCCACGGGCGCCACCACTGCTTCCTCTGGTCCTTTTTGGAGCCCGTTTCTGTGGAGCGGGGCACAAGGAGACGTGAAGGGGGGACCAAGGGATGCTACGCGTTTCCGGGCATCACAATGCACGGAAGATACGGACACACTGGACAGCGTCCAGAGAAGGGCAACCAAGGTGGCGAAAGGTTTATGAACTATGAATCCCTTTGGGGGTGGGTGCACACAAGACGGGATTTGCACCAGGGCTGATACTACTAAAATTATGTTGCAACTTCGTAACTGCTACTGTTATGAATCGTAATGTAAATATCCGATATGCAGGATGTATTTTCATTCACTGGACCACATTGGCTATAAAAACCTGATATGCCCCAATTTAAATACTGGTGGGGTTTTGTCATTTGGGAGTAGTACTTGCTGGGCTTTATAGTTCACCTACAATCAAAGAGCATTCTGACCTCCGCCGACGATGGAATTGAACCAAACTTGGCACACAGAACTCCCACGACCAACAGCAAATACTGGAAGGGTTTGGTGGGCACTGATCTTGAGTTTGGGAGTTGTAGTTCACCTACATCCAGACAGCACTGTGGATGGACTCAAACCATGATAGATCTGGACCAAACATGGCACAATATGCCCAAATTTGAACACTGGTGGAGTTTGGGGGAAATAGATCTTGAAATTTGGGAGTTGTAGTTGCTGGGATTTATAGTTCACCTACAATCAAAGAGCATTCTGACCTCCACCCGTGATGGAATTGAACCAAACTTGGCACACACAACTCCCATGACCAACAGCAAATACTGGAAAGATTTGGTGGGCATTGAGCATGAGTTTGGGAGTTGTAGTTCAGCTACATCCAGAGAGCACTATGGACTCAAATAATGATGGATCTGGACCAAACTTGGCACAAATACTCAATACGCCCAAATGTGAGCACTGGTGGATTTGGGGGAAAATAGACCGTGACATTTGGGAGTTGTAGTTGCTGGGATTTATAGTTTACCTACAATCAAAGAGCCTCTTGAACCCCACCAGTGAGAGAACTGGGCAATTGGTGAGAGGATTCGCCATCTGTTTCCAAAAAGGAAGAGAAGGACAGGTAAAGAGATCTTTCTCTGCGAAAGGGGTTTCTAAGATGATCAGAAATGTATGTTTTTAGTGGTCCTGACCCCCAGGTTGAGAAACGCTGCATTAGGACAACCCTCTTGATGGAAACAGCTGGTCGACAGTGGGATTATGTGCAAGACTCTCCTCTGGAGGTTTGGAAAGTCTAGATGGACATCTGTCGGGAGGGACTGGAATGTGCCTTCCTGCCTGGCCGAAAGGGGTTGGACTGGATGGCCTTTGGGGTTCCCTTCCAGGGGAGTTTGAGACAGGGATCCACATGAGATGCCAATAGCACAAAGGGGAGAAATAGTATGGGTAATATCAAAGGGAAGCAGCTTCTCATTCCTCATCTAAATGGACTCCGTACCTGTTTGGTCCGTCTCCGGGGTCTCTTCTGCCGCCAGTTGTCCTTGGTGGTACTTCTCCTGCTTGGCCCGGATCCGCTCCATCCTACAAAGCAACGCATCCATCACCTTATGGAGTCCCCATCCTGTTTCCTTCCCAGACTTTCCCTTCTTTCCTTCAGGTAACTCTTCCAGGTGATCCAACAGCAAAGGAGAATCCACCCACTTCCATCTTGCTTCCAAAAACCCAGAAAATATTTCTTCATCCCGGATATACTTCCTGCAGGTTGAGCTTCCCTTACGCAGACTCCAAAACCTTCCAACGGCCAAACTACTAGTTTGTTCTCCAGCCCTGTGTCTCATGCAAATGCACAAGAGGACTCCAACACCCAGCACAGCAAATAGTAAGGAATGCTGGGAGGTGTAGTACCACAACAGCTGTTCTGGAAGGCTATCTAACTAGGAAGGTGGTATGTCCTCTCCTATGGAGACATGGCCACAAAATGCTTCTACAAATGGACCAAGTGGGCGTCTTCCAAATAATCTAACCCTCCCAATGTCTGTTATCATTTGTTAAGCTTGCTAAGGATGTTGGAAGATGCAATCTTTGGATCCCATGTGACAAAACTAGGAAATTTATCGTGACAACTTTTGGAGAGAGAGTTATTCTTAGTAATTCCCAATCTTTGGTCCTCCAGCTGCTTCAGACTTCAACTCCCAGAATCCCCTGACCGGCAAATAGTTGGAAATTCTGGGAGTTGAAGTCCAAAACATCTGCAAAACCAAATACAAAAGGATTGGGGACTTGTTGAGATTGGCAGTAAGTCCCAAGTCCTTGCAAATCGAGGGCATTTCTTGGTTCCTTCAAGGCACAAAACTCACTGCCGCTTGAGTTGGTCCAAGGATTTCTTCTCCGCCTGGTGACGGGAGCTCATCCACTTGATCATCCTGGCCTTGTAAAGGGCAAAGCCCCTGCAAAGAGAGACGGGCACAGAGGAGTCACGCACTAAACACTAAAGTACACAGAAATCTATAATACGTGTAAAGATACAGTTGTCCTATTACTAACTAATCTATATATATAAAAGAGTGATGGCATCAGGGCAGCGGACAAAACAACAAAACTACAGGCCCCCCAACCTCGAAATTTGACAACACAACCCATCATTCACGGCTCTAGGTTGATACAACAAAAAGAAAAGAAAAATAAAGTCCTAATTACAGGGAGAGGAATAATACTTTTTATCCAATTGCTGCCAGTTAGAAGGCTAAGCTCCTCCAACTTGGTCTCCTAGCAACCCAATAAAAAATAATAAAAAAACACTAAAAATAATTAAAAACACTAAAAATTAATACAATAAAATACTATAACAGAAAATAACTAAAAATAATACAAGAAAATAATAAAATGTAATAAATAAAAAGATAACTTACAGTAAAATTAATTAAAAAATACAAATAACGTCAAATAAAAATTACACAACAATTTTTAACCAATACCACCACCACTTTGCCACAGCAACGCGTGGCCGGGCACAGCTAGTACAGAATAAAACAATGGTAACAGACAAATTATAATCCATATAGGCGCATGAGTAATACACAAATACAAACTGTTTACAGCATTACATCAAACATTATATTCATGTTTGTATGTTTTTTCAGTAACAGATAAGTCTGTTCAATAACTGACTACAACACTTTAAATTCCAGTATTGTCCCACGTAGATAAACGTCTTAGAAATGCATGGTCAAAGGAATAAACAACTGTATATTGTGGTTCACACTTTAGATAAATTCATCATAGTCCCATGTAAGTCAAGGCAGTAGGATCATTATCCGCAATTGAAGTGCTACAGCAGAGCCACAAACTCCTTAGTGGAAGTAAGTGTTTTTCTTTGTTTAAATGAGTGTTAAACTTATGAGAAATTGTTTAATGTTACTGGGTGCTGGCAACAGCAAATCTATTATGTTGTCTTTTTTGAATATAGTTTACAAAAGCTGCAGAAAAGTCTACTACAAACGCATGAAAGAACCTTCAGAAGCTACCTGAAGAAGGGATTTTGATCCAGAAACAAGGGTTACAAAATACCCGGGAATCCTTGTTGTTTCTACATTCCTTTGTTTCTACATTCCTTTGTTCTACATTCCTTTATGGTTTATATTCCTTTTGCGCATCTCCAAAACATTAACTTACATGGGACTATGATGAATTTATCTAAAGTGTGAACCACAGTACACGGTTGTTTACTCCTTTGACCGTGCATTTCTAAGACGTTTATCTACGTGGGACAATACTGGAATTTAAAGTGTTGTACTCAGTTATTGAACAGACTTATTTGTTACTGAAAAAAACATACAAACATGAATACAGTAGAGTCTCACTTATCCAACACTCGCTTATCCAACATTCTGGATTATCCAACGCATTTTTGGAGTCAATGTTTTCAATATATCGTGATATTTTGGTGCTAAATTCATAAATACAGTAATTACTATATAGCATTACTGCGTATTGAACTACTTTTTCTGCCAAATTTGTTGTCTAACATGATGTTTTGGTGCTTCATTTGTAAAATCATAACCTAATTTGATGTTTAATAGGCTTTTCCTTAATGCCTCCTTATTATCCAACATATTCGCTTATCCAACATTCTGCCGGCCCGTTTATGTTGGATAAGTGAGACTCTACTGTATAATGTTTGATGTAATGATGTAAACAGTTTGTATTTGTGCATTACTCATGCGCCTGTAAGGATTATAACAGGGGTCCCCAAACTAAGGCCCGGGGGCCGGATGCGGCCCTCCAAGGTAATTTACCTGGCCCTCGCCCTCATTTATAATATAATATTTTTATATCCGTTTTAATAATATAATATATTGTATATACATATAATACTGATAATAATATTATCATTTTATACAATACAATACTAACAATATCATATAATAATATTAATTATATGTTATATATTACATATAATATTACAGTATAGTGGTATATTTCAATATAGTATAATGCCAATATTGTGCTATGCTAATAATATAATATACTGTATGTACATACAGCTGCTCTGAGTTCCCTTCGGGGTGAGAAGGGCGGGATATATGTCAAAGACAGAACGCCACAAGATAAAAGATAACAAAGTTTATTGGAGTTACAGAACCAAAAATGCCCGTAAAAGACAAGGGCTAGGCAAACACTGGCCTTAAAAGTAAAAAGAGACAAGAAAAACGTTCAAAAGATAAACCGGATTAAACTGGAGTTTAATCCGGGTTAAATCAAAACAGCTTGCTTCAGCCTGGGAATAAACAAACAGAAGCTGGTGAACAAAAAGTTCAAAGGAATGCAACTAATTGGCAGCAGATGCTTCTCTGCTGCCAAGAGCTATATTTGAGTAACTTAGAGGTTACTCCTCCACACAGCAGGCAATTTCCCGATACAAACACAGCAGACGAGGGCAGAAGCAGTCAGCGAAGTCCCAATCCGTTCCGAAGGTCGTAAGGCAGATGCAGACGTTTGTAGTTCACCAGTTCCAACGATAGACACAGGTAGGAGAATCCGAGGCCGTAGTCAGTCAGTCCGTAAGTCCAGAGTAAGCAGATGGCGTCCGTCAAGAAGACGACGGAAGGTCAAAGGTAGTCAGCAAACGAATCACACCCGTCTTCAGGAAAACTTCCCACACAGATCCCAAGCGTTCGTCCAGATTACCTTGCCCAACGCAATTTGCTATTGCTCCCAAACCCCATGTTATGCCAGTTACAAGTCCTCATCGCTATCAGCTGTTCTCCTTAGCCCGGGCGTTTCCTCATCACTTTCCTCATCAGAACTGGAACACCTTTGACTACGCCCCACAGCATCCCCAGCTGTGGATCCCGTCCCATCCCTCCAGCTTGTCCACAGGTCTAATCCTGAAGGTCCCCAATCGCCTTCCATACTATCATTGCCAGTGGCACCCAAATCCTCCCTTACACGAGTCCATTCCATGTCATCCTCCTCTGAGCTAACCATCTCTTCCTCCATTCTCTCAGTAAAGCCCTCAAAGGAATCCTCGTCAGATGGTTCTGCAAAGATATCTCACAGTCGCTTCCTTTCTTGCTCCTCGAGAGTATCTGACTCTCGAGGAGTCTTACGCCCACGTCTCCCAGTAGTAGAGCCATGAGGCTCAACCATAACAATATAAATGTAGTAAATAAATGTAGTAAATGAATAAATAATTAATTTTGGACTTAGGCTCGCCCAAAGTCTGAAATGACTTGAAGACACACAACAACAACAACAACAACAATCCTAATTAACCTGACTATCTCATTGGCCAGAAGCAGGCCCGCACTTCCTATTGAAATCCTGATAGGTTTATGTTAGTTAAAATTATTTTCATTTTTAAATATTGTATTGTTCTTTCATTGTTATTATTGTTGTTTTGCACTACATATAAGATATGTGCAGTGTGCATAGGAATTGGTTCGGTTTTTTCCCCCAAATGATAATTCGGCCCCTCAACAGTCTGAAGGATTGTGGACCGGCCCTCTGCTTTAAAAGTTTGAGGACCCCTGGATTATAATTGGTCTGTTACCTTTGTTTTATTCTATATTAGTTAGTAATAGGACAACTGTATCTTTACACAGAGGAGTCATGCAGCAGCTCAAAAGCCCAATGCGATTGTGTCGTCCCGGATTCTACGATCTGCCCTTTGCCAACCTACCTGGATGCTTGCAAAGCCGAGGCCTGGAGGTCGGCCGCAACGTGCAGGAAATAGTAGCTGAGGAAGACCCTGCGCTGGAGGAGCAGGAAGAAGAAGCAAATGCTGTCCCAGATGATGCCGGCTTCTTCCACGGGCAGCGCACAGTCCTGGTTCTTGTTCAGATCCTTGGCTGGCAAAGGAGGAGGACGGAAAGAAAGCATGACGAGCAAGGGATCATCAAACATCACCATCACAGTCATAGCACAGATCACCCCGAGTTTTGGAGTTCGGTGCCATCTGCGCGCACATGATGCCCAATTCTACTACGGCACTCAGCAGGACCAGCCCTGGTTGGCCCTTGGATGGGAATCCTTCTGCTACGGACATAATAATTCTGCAAATACTCACGGTCGTAATAGCCCTTGACGGTGCAGGCCAAGCTGAAGAGCTGGATCACCCAGCAAAAGTTGTTCTGCATTTGCTGGACAAAGACGCAGGACAGGAGCTGGTTGCAAAGGAAACACGGCTGCCGTTAACTCCAAAAACAGCACTGCATTCTTAAAGAGTGCATATAAAGTTCAGACTAAAACCCAAAACAGATTCTGCACCCAGACACAAGACCCACCCAACTGTTACTATCATATTCCGGTAAAAAAACATTGTGTCTTGGATACTGCATTCAAAGTTCAGACTACAATCCAAAGTGAATTGAACACACCAATGAAAAAGCTACCCAGCCTTTTAAAGTTCAGACTACAACCCAAAGTGGACTCTATACAAAGACAAAAGAGCCATTAGTGGCCATTATCTTGTCCCTTAAAGAAGCTGTGCATCTGAGTGCCTTCAAAGTTCAGACTAAAATCCAAAGTGGATTGCAAAGACAAAAAAATCACCCAGCTACCACTCTCTTGTCCTCTAATACTGTCCCCAAAGTTCAGGCTAAAAGCCAAAATAGACTAAAGAGACATCTGTTGCCATTATCCTGACCCCATAAGAAGCTAGTGCATTTAAAGTTCAGACTAAAACCCAAAGCGGATTCGGCACAAAGGAGAAAAAGCTATCTCAGCTACCAGTATCCTGCCCTCTAAGATTCCTTTAAAGTTCAGACTAAAACCCAAAGCAGATTTTGAATATAAAGAGTCATCAGTTGACATCATCCTGTTACATAAAGAAACAGTATCTTAGTGCCTTTAAAGTTCAGACTAAAATCCAAAGCGGATTCAGCACAAAAACCAAAAAGCTATCTCAGCTACCAGTATCCAGTCCTCTAAGATTCCTTTAAAGTTCAGACTAAAACCCAAAGCAGATTTTGAATATAAAGAGTCATCAGTTGACATCATCCTGTTACATAAAGAAACAGTATCTTAGTGCCTTTAAAGTTCAGACTAAAATCCAAAGCGGATTCAGCACAAAAACCAAAAAGCTATCTCAGCTACCAGTATCCTGCCCTCTAAGATTCCTTTAAAGTTCAGACTAAAACCCAAAGCAGATTTTGAATATAAAGAGTCATCAGTTGACATCATCCTGTTACATAAAGAAACAGTATCTTAGTGCCTTTAAAGTTCAGACTAAAATCCAAAGCGGATTCAGCACAAAAACCAAAAAGCTATCTCAGCTACCAGTATCCAGTCCTCTAAAATTGCCTTTAAAGTTCAGACTAAAACCCAAAGCGGATTCTGAATATAAAGAGTCATCAGTTGACATCATCCTGTTACATAAAGAAACAGTATTTTAGTGCCTTTAAAGTTCAGACTAAAGCCCAAAGCGGACAAAAAAGCTATCTCAGCTACCAATATCCTGTCTTCTAAGAATGCCTTTAAAGTTCAGAGTAAAACCCAAAGCGGATGCTGCATACAGACTAAAGAGCCACCCAGATGACATTATCCTGTTCTCTAAGTTCAGACTAAAACCCAAAGCGGACAAAAAAGCTATCTCAGCTACCAATATCCTGTCTTCTAAGAATGCATTTAAAGTTCAGACTAAAACCCAAAGCGGATGCTGCATACAGACTAAAGAGCCACCCAGATGACATTATCCTGTTCTCTAAGTTCAGACTAAAACCCAAAGCGGACAAAAAAGCTATCTCAGCTACCAATATCCTGTCTTCTAAGAATGCCTTTAAAGTTCAGACTAAAACCCAAAGCGGATGCTGCATACAGACTAAAGAGCCACCCAGATGACATTATCCTGTTCTCTAAGTTCAGACTAAAACCCAAAGCGGACAAAAAAGCTATCTCAGCTACCAATATCCTGTCTTCTAAGAATGCCTTTAAAGTTCAGACTAAAACCCAAAGCGGATGCTGCATACAGACTAAAGAGCCACCCAGATGACATTATCCTGTTCTCTAAGTTCAGACTAAAACCCAAAGCGGACAAAAAAGCTATCTCAGCTACCAATATCCTGTCTTCTAAGAATGCCTTTAAAGTTCAGACTAAAACCCAAAGCGGATGCTGCATACAGACTAAAGAGCCACCCAGATGACATTATCCTGTTCTCTAAGTTCAGACTAAAACCCAAAGCGGACAAAAAAGCTATCTCAGCTACCAATATCCTGTCTTCTAAGAATGCCTTTAAAGTTCAGACTAAAACCCAAAGCGGATGCTGCATACAGACTAAAGAGCCACCCAGATGACATTATCCTGTTCTCTAAGTTCAGACTAAAACCCAAAGCGGACAAAAAAGCTATCTCAGCTACCAATATCCTGTCTTCTAAGAATGCCTTTAAAGTTCAGACTAAAACCCAAAGCGGATGCTGCATACAGACTAAAGAGCCACCCAGATGACATTATCCTGTTCTCTAAGTTCAGACTAAAACCCAAAGCGGACAAAAAAGCTATCTCAGCTACCAATATCCTGTCTTCTAAGAATGCCTTTAAAGTTCAGACTAAAACCCAAAGCGGATGCTGCATACAGACTAAAGAGCCACCCAGATGACATTATCCTGTTTTCTAAGTTCAGACTAAAACCCAAAGTGGATTCTGTACAAAGACCAAAGAGCCACTCAGTTGCCACCATCCTGTCCTGTAAGAGTGCCCTTAAAGTTTGGACTACAGTCCGGAGCGTACTACTAGGCGCAGGGCCCTACCGCGAGCAGGTTCTTGACGATGATGACGGTGACGTTGTAGATGATGAGGCAGTCCCAGAGCAGGAGCCGGGCGCGGAGGGGCTTCCGGAGCAGGGCCGTCCCAAAGAGCAGCAGGTAGAAGCAGGCCGTCAGGTAGCCCAGGCCGAAGACGCTGATGCGGTTGGCGCCGGCCACAAAGACGATCACCAGCACGAACCAGAAGAGGTAGCGGAAGACGCAGAGCTTGAGCATGTCCAGGTAGGACCTTGGGAGCAGAGAGAGAGAGACCCAGAGCGGGTGACCCTCGGGCACCACTTGACCCTAAGGGACACCTTATCTCACAGTGTTGACATGTTGGAAATCTAAAAGTAAATATGGATCTAAATATACACACCAATGAGGATGATTTTAAAGATGAATAGAGTGGGACTCCCTGATCTAGAACTCCAAAATATGCAAAATCCGTGTGACTTTTGAATATAGATTGGGTTTCCCTAATCCAGAACTCCAAAATACTCCAAAATCCATGTGGCTTTGGATGGTTCCGTGGATACAAACCTGGTTTCCAGCACAAAATAATGTCATGGTGACTTTATACGCAATGTTTGTAATGGCTTTGTGCACTAAACCAGGTATGTGTACATGGAACCATCAGAAAGCAAGAGTATCACTATCTTAGTGTACGAACACACAATGCGTCTATGAAACATGTACGAAGGCTATGTTTACTTTGGTCTTCCTGATCCAGAACTCCAAAATATTGCAAAATCCATGTGACTTTGGATGGTTCCATGGATACAAACGTGGTTTCATGCATAAAATAATGTCGTGGTGACTTTATACACAACGTTTGCAATGGCTTTGTGCACGGAACCAGGTCTGTGTAAAGCAAAAGTGTCACTATCTTAGCCATGCGTACGGACACACAATGCGTCTATGAAACATGTACGAAGGCTATGTTTACTTTGGTCTTCCTGATCCAGAACTCCAAAATATTGCAAAATCCATGTGACTTTGGATGGTTCCATGGATACAAACGTGGTTTCATGCATAAAATAATGTCGTGGTGACTTTATACACAACGTTTGCAATGGCTTTGTGCACGGAACCAGGTCTGTGTAAAGCAAAAGTGTCACTATCTTAGCCATGCGTACGGACACACAATGCGTCTATGAAACATGTACGAAGGCTATGTTTACTTTGGTCTTCCTGATCCAGAACTCCAAAATATTGCAAAATCCATGTGACCTTTGATGGTTCCATGGAAACAAACCTGGTTTCATGCACAAAATAACGTTGTGGTGACTTTATGCACAACGTTTGCAATGGCTTTGTGCACAAAACATGGAACTATCAGAAAGCAAAAGTGTCACTGTCTTAGCCATGCATACGGACACATGTACAAATGCTGTGTTTACTTGGGTTTCCCTGATCCAGAATCCCAAAATATTGCAAAATCCATGTGGCTAAGATATAGCAGTTTTTGATGCTTCCATGGATACAAACCTGGTTTCATGCACAAAATAATGTCGTGGTGATTTTATACACAATGTATGTAATGGCTTTGTGCACAAAACCAGGTCTGTGTACATGGAGCCAAGCGTACGGACATACAATGTGTCTATGAAACATGTACGAATGCGGTCTTTACTTGTGTCTTCCTGATCCAGAACTCCAAGATATTGCAAAATCGATGTGACTTTGGATGGTTCCATGGATACAAACCTGGTTTCATGCACAAAATAACGTCGTGGTGACTTTATACACAACATTTGCAATGGCTTTGTGCATAAAATGTTGGAACTATCAGAAAGCAAGAGTGTGACTGTCTTAGTCATGCGTACGGACACACAATGTGTCTATGAAACATGTACGAATGCTGTGTTTACTTGGTTCTCCCTGATCCAGAACTCCAAAATATTGCAAAATCTATGTGACTTTTGGATGGTTCCACTGATACAAACCTCATTTCGTGCGCAAAATAATGTCGTGGTGACTTTATAGGCAACGTTTGTAATGGCTTTGTGCACAAAACCAAGTCTGTTTACGTGGAACTATCCGAAAGCAAGAGTGTCACTGTCTTAGCCGTGCGTACGGACACACAATGTGTCTATGAAACATGTACAAATGTTGTGTCTACTTAGAATCATAGAATCATAGAATAGTAGAGTTGGAAGAGACCTCAAGGGCCATCTAGTCCAACCCCCCGCTAAGAAGCAGGAAATCGCATTCAAAGCACCCCCGACAGATGGCCATCCAGCCTCTGCTTAAAAGCCTCCAAAGAAGGAGCCTCCACCACGGCCCGGGGGAGAGAGTTCCACTGCCGAACAGCCCTCACAGTGAGGAAGTTCTTCCTGATGTTCAGGTGGAATCTCCTTTCCTGTAGTTTGAAGCCATTGTTCCGTGTCCTAGTCTCCAGGGCAGCAGAAAACAAGCTTGCTCCCTCCTCCCTATGACTTCCCCTCACATATTTGTACATGGCTATCATGTCTCCTCTCAGCCTTCTCTTCTGCAGGCTAAACATGCCCAGCTCTTTAAGCCTCTCCTCATAGGGCTTGTTCTCCAGACCCTTAATCATTTTAGTTGCCCTCCTCTGGACGCTTTCCAGCTTGTCAGCATCTCCCTTCATCTGCGGTGCCCAAAACTGGACACAGTGTGATTCCAGGTGTGGTCTGACCAAGGCAGAATAGAGGGGGAGCAGGACTTCCCTGGATCTAGACGTTATTCCCCTATTGATGCAGGCCAAAATCCCATTGGCTTTTTTAGCTGCCGCATCACATTGTAGGCTCATGGGTCTTTCTAATGCAGAACTCCAAAATATTGCAAAATCCATGTGGCTAAGATAGCACTTTTTGATAGTTCCATGGATACAAACGTGGTTTCATGCACAAAATAATATCGTGGTGACTTAATACACAATGTTTGTAATGTCTTTGAGCATGAAACCAGGTGCAAAATCCATGTGGCTAAGATAGAACTTTTTGATGGTTCCATGGAATCAAATCTGGTTTCATGCACAAAAAAATGTCGTGGTGACTTTATACGCAACGTTTGCAATGGCTTTCTGCACGAAACCAAGTCTGTTTACGTGGAACCATCAGAAAGCAAGAGTGTCACTGTCTTAGCCATGCGTACGGACACACAATGCGTCTATGAAACATGTACAAATGCTGTGTTTACTTGGATCTCCCTAATCCAGAACTCCAAAATATTGCAAAATCCATGTGTCTAAGATAGCACTTTTTGATGATTTCATAGTTACATACCTGGTTTCATGCACAAAATGTCGTGGTGACTTTAGATGCAACGTTTGTAATGGCTTTGTGCACGAAACCAAGTCTGTTTACGTGGAACCATCAGAAAGCAAGAGTGTCACTGTCTTAGCCATGCGTACAGACACACAATGTGTCTATGAAACATGTATGAATGCTGTGTTTACTTGGGTCTCCCTGATCCAAAACTCCAAAATATTGCGAAATCCATGTGAGTTTTGATAGTTCCATGGATACAAATGTGGCTTTGTGCACAAAATAATGTTGTACCTCACAACCTATGAGGATGCCTGCCATAGATGTGGGCGAAACGTCAAGAGAGAATACTTCTGGAACACGGCCAGATAGCCCAGAAAACATACAACAACCCAATGTCGTGGTGACTTTATACACAAGGTTTGTAACGGCTTTGTGCACGGAACCAGGTCTGTGTACGTGGAACTATCAGAAAGCAAAATTTTCAATATCTTAGACACACAATGCGTCTATGAAACATGTACAAATGCCGTTTTTATTTGGATCTCCCTGATCCAGAACTCCAAAATATTGCGAAATCCATGTGACTTTTGACGGTTCCATGGTTACAAACTAGTTTCATGCACAAAATAACGTCATGGTGACTTTATGCACAACGTTTGCAATGGTTTTGTGCACAAAACATGAAACTATCAGAAAGCAAAAGTGTCACTGTCTTAGCCATGCGTACGGACACACAATGCATCTATGAAACATGTACGAATGCTGTGTTTACTTGGGTCTTCCTGATCCAGAACTCCAAATATTGCAAAATCCATGTGGCTAAGATAGCACTTTTTGATAGTTCCATGGATACAAACGTGGTTTCACGCATAAAATAATGTTGTGGTGATTTTATACGCAATGTTTATAATAGCTTTGTGCACAAAATCAGGTCTGTGTACATGGAACTATCAGGATTGCAAAATCCATGTGAGTTTTGATGGTTCCATGGATACAAATGTGGTTTTAGGCACAAAATAATGTCATGGTGACTTTATATGCAACATTTGCAATGGCTTTGTGCATGAAACATGGAACCATCAGAAAGCAAGAGTGTCACTATCTTAGCCATGCGTACGGACACACAATGCGTCTATGAAACATATACAAATGCTATATTTACACTTGGGTCCAATCTCCAAGAGACCTAATCTATATATATAAATGAGTGATGGCATCACGGCGACCAACAAAACAACAAAACTACAGGCCCCCCAACCTCGAAATTTGGCAACACAATCCATCATCCACGCCTCTAGGTTGATACAACAAAAAGAAAAGAAAAATAAAGTCCTAATTAGAGGGAGAGGAATAATTGTTTTTATCCAATTGCTGCCAGTTAGAGGACTAATCTCTGCCAACTTGGTCTCCTAGCAACCAACTCAGCCCAGGGGACAGGCAGACTTAGGCCTCTGCCTCTTCCACAGATTATCTAATTTACACTGGATTATATGGCAGTGTAGACTCAAGGCCCTTCCACACAGCTATATAACCCATTTATAATCTTATATTATCTGCTTTGCACTGGATTATCTGGACTCCACACTGCCATATAATCCACTTCAGTGTGCATTTTATACAGCTGTGAAGAAGGGGCCTCATATAATCCAGTTCTAAGCAGATAATATAAGATTATAAATATAATATGTAATAATTACTGTGATATAGAATCATAGAATAGTAGAGTTGGAAGAGACCTCATGGGCCATCCAGTCCAACCCCATTCTGCCAAGAAGCAGGAAATCGAATTCAAAGCAATTAATAATAATACAGAACAATATAATCTCTAAAATCAGGACAGTAAATAAAGAGCAACACTCTGAAAGCATAAGCCACAGCAACGCGTGGCCGGGCAAAGCTATTATTTATTTACAGCATTTATATTCCGCCCTTCTTTCTCACCCCGAAGGGGACTCAGGGCGGATCACATTACACATATAGGCAAACATTCAATGCCTTTTGACATAGAACAAAGACAGACAAACATAGGCTCCGAGCGGGCCTCGAACTCATGACCTCCTGGTCAGAGTGATTCATTGCAGTGATTCATCGCAGCTGCTCTCCAGCCTGCGCCACAGCCCGAGCTAGTAATGTATATGCAAGTATTCCAAAATCAGGGGGGACATTACCTTTATAGAATCATAGAATCATAGAATAGTAGAGTTGGAAGAGACCTCATGGGCCATCCAGTCCAACCCCCTGCTAAGAAGCAGGAAATCGCCTTCAAAGCACCCCCGACAGATGGCCATCCAGCCTCTGCTTAAAAGCCTCCAAGGAAGGAGCCTCCACCACGGCCCCGGGGAGAGAGTTCCACTGGTGAACAGCCCTTCTCACAGTGAGGAAGTTCTTCCTGAGGTTCAGGTGGAATCTCCTTTCCTGTAGTTTGAAGCCCTTGTTCCCTTGTGTCCTAGTCTGCAGGGCAGCAGAAAACAAGCTCCCTCCCTCCTCCCTAGGACTTCCCTTCACGTATTTGTACATGGCTATCATGTCTCCTCTCTGCCTTCTCTTCTGCAGGCTAAACATGCCCAGCTCTTTAAGCCGCTCCTCATAGGGCTTGTTCTCCAGACCCTTGATCATTTTAGTCGCCCTCCTCTGGACGCTTTCCAGCTTGTCAACATCTCCCTTCAACTGTGGTGCCCAAAATTGGACACAGTGTGATTCCAGGTGTGGTCTGACCAAGGCAGAATAGAATAATGGGAGCATAACTTCCCTGGATCTAGACGCTATTCCCCTATTGATGCAGGACAGAATCCCATTGGCTTTTTTAGCAGCCGCATCACATTGTTGGCTCATGTTTAACTTGTTGTTGTAGTTCTAAGAGTTTTGGATAAGGGATACCTGAAGGATTCTAGCTCACCTTTTTTGCAATTTGGGGTTATCCAAGGGTGCATTTTTGGCCTGATTTTTGCATGAATATGTACGCATTAAGAAAGCAAACGTTCACTGAGCTTAAGAAGAAAAGAAGCAAATAATAGTGGCGGGACAGGAATAGTATACGAATGGGTCATACTTGGAACTCACCTGCAATTGACAAAGTTGGGCACTGGGTTGGGTTCCCCGCGCAGCCCTTCCAGATGTTCCCGGTTATCTCCGGCCAGGCGCTTCCATTCGTCCGTCTGTTCGTTGACAAAAACCTTCCACTGCTGGGAGGCACCGAGAAGGAGCAAGAAGTCGCCTGCGGGGAAGGAAGCACGAAGGGCATTTGAAAAGGCATTCGAGTACATCTGTTGAAAGCAAGTGTGAATGTAGCAATGAGCTAGCTTGGTTAGCATTGGCTGCAAAGTCAACCAGTGAGGCGCAGCTGGTTAGTGGCCAGCTGCAATAAATCAGGACTGACTGAGAGTTTGAAACCAGCCTGGGTCAGATTGAGCGCCCGGCCATTAAATAGCCTAGCTCGTTGTTGACCTAAGCAACCCGAAAGACAGTTGCATTTGTCGAGTAGGAAATTTAGGTACCGCTTTATGCGGGGAGGCTAATTTAACTCATTTACAACACCATTAAAATGTCTAGTTGCGTATGTGTGGAAGAATGAGGAAGCACTCCATCAAGGACTCGGTGTCACAGTGGATGATGACGCAGCAGCTCCCCCTGTGGCCGGAATTGAGCATATCCTCATGACGCCAGAAACTGGCAAATGTTAAATTGCCTCTGTGTCTCTGTTTCGGTCTGTATTTCATATGTCTAATGGCACTGAATGTTTGCCATGTATATGTACATTGTGATCCGCCCTGAGTCCGCTTCGGGGTTGAAAGAAGGGTGGAATATAAATACTGTAAGTAAATAAATAAATAAATAAATATCTGCATAGAGATAGCCTGGCTTTTGTTGCCTGAAGGCACCCTCTGTTTGGGAGGTGTTAATTTGCCATTGATTGCTTGCTATCTGAAATGCTCCTGTTTCTAAGTGTTTTTTTTAAAAAAATTTACTGTCTTGATTCTGGAGTTAATAACAAGAATAAATAGAGTAAAATAATAAATGCAATAACAATAATAGTATCAGAACGAAATAATAAATGTATTAATAATAATAATAATAAATAGAGTAAAATAAATGTAATACGTAGTAGCAATAATAATAAGAGTAAAATGATAAATATAATAATAATAAGTAGAATAAAATGATAAATGTAATAATGCCAGTGCTAATAGAGGAAAATAATAAATGTACCATATATACTCGGGTATAAGCCGATCAGAATATAAGCCAACCAGGACCCTCACCCGAGTATAAGCCGAGGGGGGCTTTTTCAGTTCTAAAAAAGGGCTGAAAAACCTGGCTTATACTCGAGTAAGTTCCCCCTCCAAGGGAAAAAAATAGCTTTTGTAGGTACTCACTCATTAAATTGATGGAATTGGGTTTCATGAAGAAGTCGGGTAAATACATCCACTTGATGAGGACGGAGTTGATGGGAATGGCGTGGCTCCATCGCCAAGGATAGTCTGGAGCAAAGAGGACAAAACATACCATCAGGATCCAAAACAATACTTGCAAACATTTCTTCCGTTTAGAAACAATCTGCGTTTCGGACTACAATGCCCATCATCCCTACAAGACGTCTCTAAGGATCTCTATCCTCCATCTATGGCACACTGGAATCGTGGCATTTGGATATATCCAAGGAGGAGTGGGATTTGTGGTCTCGGAGTTTCATGCCTTTCTAAGCTCAGCATCTGTGGATGATGGGACTTCCACTCACCTTCGCAGAGGCCCGGAGGGATGCCAACGCAGAGGAGATACTGGAAGATGAGGAAGAAGGCCAGGAAGAGGCAGTACTTGGGCCAGAGACGGGCAATGGCCTGGCGCCGGCGCCGGGTCAAGATGACCACCAGCCAACAGCCGTGGAAGATGACCATGAAGTTCATGCGCTGACCGATCACGTTGACCGTCATCAGGAAGCAGATCTGGGCAAGGAAGGAAGGAGGAGATGAGAACAGGTTGTCCTTTGGATTGCAGCTCCCAGAATCCCCAAGACAATGTGGCCTCAGTGGTGGGATATAGCGAAGTCATAGACTCTTATCCCAATTTGGTAGATTTTGGAAAACATTTCAGTCTTTGGATTACAATACCCAGAATCCCCAAGAGAGTGTCAGCATCGAAAGGAGGGTGGGATGTAGATAAAGTCATAGAGAGGCCGTTCCCAGATCTTGGACAAATTGTCAGGGAGTTCTGGGAGAGGCAGTCCAAAAGGGAACCTTATCTAATTCGGATGGATTTCCGGAGTTGCAAACCAAAAGGAAACTTTTCAAAACTTTGATAGCCATCAGTTTAAATGCAGGTTTTGCATTTTGATTCAGGACAAATCACACTGTCTCGGCCCCAGAAAAGTACAACAACAATATACCTTGAAATAATAATAATAATAATAATAATAATAATAATAATAATAATAACTCAGCCGCTATCAGGACCTCAAGATTGAACTTCAAAGACTCTGGCAGAAACCAGTGCAGGTGGTCCCGGTGGTGATGGGCACATTGGGTGCCGTGCCAAAAGATCTCAGCCGGCATTTGGAAACAATAGACATTGACAAAATTACGATCTGCCAACTGCAAAAGGCCACCCTACTGGGATCTGCACGCATCATCCGAAAATACCTCACACAGTCCTAGACACTTGAGAAGTGTTCGACTTGTGGTTTTGTGAAACGAAATCCAGCATGTCTATCTTGTTTGCTGTGTCATACAACATCGTTGTGTCAATAATAATAATAATAACAACAACAGCCCTTAAAGGAAGTATTCCAATAATAAAAATAACACTATCATCCCTTGAAGGAAGCATTCCAACAACAACAACAGCAGCAGCAGCAATATAATCCCTTGAAGGAAGCATTCCAATAATAATAACAACAACAGCAACAACAAACAACAATATCATTCCATGAAGGAAGCATTCCAATAACATCCTCCTCCTCCTCCTCCCATGAAGGAAGCATTACAACAACAACAACAACAAACACCAAACAAACAAAAATATTATTCCATGAAGAAAACATTTCAACAATTACAACAACAACAACAAGAACAACAACAACAACAACAAGAACAACAACATCCCTTGAAGGAAGCATTCCAATAACAACAACAGCAGCAGCAATTCCCTTGAAGGAAGCATTCCAACAACAACAACAACAACAACAACAACAACAAAAAACAAACAAAAATATTCCATAAAGGAAGCATTTCAACAATTACAACAACAACAACAACAACAACATCCCATGAAGGAAGCATTCCAACAACAACAACAGCAGCAGCAGCAATTCCCTTGAAGGAAGCATTCCAATAACAACAACAACAACAACAACAAAAAACAAACAAAAATATTCCATAAAGGAAGCATTTCAACAATTACAACAACAACAACAACAACAACATCCCTTGAAGGAAGCATTCCAATAACAACAACAACAGCAGCAGCAATTCCCTTGAAGGAAGCATTCCAATAACAACAACAACAACAACAACAACAACAACAACAAAACAAACAAAAATATCATTCCATGAAGGAATCATTTCAACAATTACAACAACAAAAACATTCCATGAAGGAAGCATTCTAACAACAACAACGATAACAACAACATAATCCCTTCAAGGAAGCATTCCAACAACAACAACATCAACAATAGCATTTCCCTTGAAGAAAGCATTCCAACAACAACAACAATCACCACCACCAAACAAAAATATCATTCCATGAAGGAAGCATTCCAACAATTCCAACAACAACAACAACAACAACAACATCCCATGAAGGAAGCATTCTAACAACAACAACAACATCCCTTGAAGAAAGCATTTTAATAATAATAATAATAATAATTTTGCCAACTGCAAAAGGCCACCCTGCTGGGATCTGTGCGCATCATCCGAAAATACATCACACAGTCCTAGACACTTCGGAAGTGTTCGACTTGTGATTTTGTGATACGAAATCCAGCATATCTCTCTTGTTTGCTGTGTCATAATAAAATAATAATAATAATAATAATAATAATAATAATAATACATCACACAGTCCTAGACACTTCGGAAGTGTTCGACTTGTGATTTTGTGATACGAAATCCAGCATATCTATCTTGTTTGCTGTGTCATAATAAATAATAATAATAATAATAATAATAATCTGAAAATACATCACACAGTCCTAGACACTTGGGAAGTGTTCGACTTGTGATTTTGTGATACGAAATCCAGCATATCTATCTTGTTTGCTGTGTCATAATAAAATAATAATAATAATATCCCTTGAAGGAAGTATTCCACTAAAAACAACAACAACAACAATATCCCTTGAAGAAACTATTCCAAGCTCAGATTCCAAGCCCAAACAGGTATCACTAAATCTCCCATCATTCCCGACCCATAATGGTTGTGGACGATGGGAAATGCAGTCCAGCACATCTGAAAGGCAGCTCTACTTTCCGCAAAGTTTTAAAAGAAAAGGAGAAACAATACAAATTCCAAATAAAACAAAACAAGGTGCAGGTACCTCCAGCCCAAATTTGTAGTAGAAGTAGTTGACAAAGTACTTGACGCAGTAGCGCAGGCCTTGGTCCAGATTCTGGCGATTTCCGTCCTCAAAGACGGCCTGGGTCGGGGGCGGCACCAACTGGTGCTGTTTGCGGTAATATTCCTGGCACCGGTAGACAACGGCCTCGAAAACCAGTAGCACCAGTACCTGCAAATGGTTCTGGAGAAGTCCGAAGACAGAACACGAATGAGCAAAAGATATAGACCGGGGTCCATATGACTCCATTCCATATCTGCAAATGATATGATAGTCTGCAATCACAAATGTGTGTTGTCAAAAACTTTCACAGCCGGAAGCACTGGGTTGCTGTGCGTTGTTTGGGCTGTCTGGCCAAATTCCAGCAGCATTCCCTCCTGACGTTTTGCCTGCATCTGTGGCTAATGTTGGCACTGAGGCAAGTGGAGTGTATCTAAGGAAAATTTGGGTGCTTTTTACAAAATGGTATTATGATGTTACCTAGAGGTGGTATATTATGATAGGTGGATTTATGATTTTGCAAATTGGTAAAGGCAGATGAGTTGCATTTTGGTTTTTAAAAGCAGTCTGATCAGCCTATTGGTCAGCCTAGCAAAGAGTTTGTTCTTTTTTGGGAAAAGTTTTGTTTGGAAATCCAAGTCATTTGAATTTCCTACAAAATACTGTATAATAAATTGGGGTAAAGTTTTGTTTTTGCAAAAGGATTAAATGAAATGGATACACAGAGAGAAAGGAATACTTCAGCCCAATAGTACGAAGCCGCCAACTTACCTGGATATAACCCAGGTTGGGGAAGCGCTTCCGGATGCCAAACCAATTGGCCGGATCGATGGGGCCCTTGTAAAGCGTGGAGTTGCCAATCTCCTCCGGCAAAAGATTGGTGCTGTTCAGCAGAGGCTGCGAAGCAAACCAAGCAAAGGTCAAATCTACATCATAATCTATCCATATGTGTATGTTTGTCCCACAAAAGTCCCTCCATGGCTTGAGGGATCTGGATGTTGTATGTCACCCTGTTCCTGTGCTGGGCTTGGGCTGGAGCTGAGTGTTGATGAGAGGCCTGAGCAGCCGGAATTAAGTGCAGGTGAGCACGGTTCAAATGAGAGGTTTGAGACAGGGGAGGTGTCAGAGGAAGACTTTTCACCGAGTTCTGCAGAGAAACAGTCTGGTAGCAATTCGGAGGTTGTTTTCCCAGCTGGAAGTGATAACACAACCTTGAACCATAGACAGTTTTACAATAAATTTAGGGAAGACTCTCAGAAACTTAGGCGCTCTGCTCATTTACAACAGAAGAGAGATAGTAATTTGTTACTTCCTGGGAAAGGGTAGACAGAGGGATGGATAGATGGATGGATGAGTGAACAGGCAGAGAGGTGGACAGATAGACGGATGAATGGATAGATAGATGGATAGATAGATAAGATAGATGGATGGATGGATGACCGAACAGGCAGAGAGGTGGACAGATAGACGGATGAATGGATAGATAGATAGATAGATAGATAGATAGATAGATAGATAGATAGATAAGATAGATGAGGATGGATGGATAGATAGATAGATAGATAGAAAGATAAATAAATAAATAGATAGATAGATAGATAGATAGAGATGGATGAATGGATAGATAGACGTATGGATGAATAGACAGATGGACAGATAGATAAACAAATGGATAGATAGAAAGATGGATGGATAGGCGAATGGATAAATGGGTGGATAGATAGACAGATGGATAGATGGATGAATGGATAGATAGATGGATAGATAGATAAGATGGATGGATGGATGGATAGATAGAGAGAGATATGAATGGATAGATAGACGAATGGATGAATAGACAGATTGACAGATAGATAAACAAATGGATAGATAGAAAGATGGATGGATAGGCGAATGGATAAATGGGTGGATAGATAGACAGATGGACAGATGGATGAATGGATAGATGGATAGATAGATAAGATGGATGGATGGATGGATGGATGGATGGATGGATGGATGGATAGATAGAGAGAGATATGAATGGATAGATAGACGAATGGATGAATAGACAGATTGACAGATAGATAAACAAATGGATAGATAGAAAGATGGATGGATAGGCGAATGGATAATTGGGTGGATGGATAGATGGATGAATGGACGGATAGATAGATAGATAGATAGATAGATAGATAGATAGATAGATAGATAGATAGATAGATAGATGCATATATAGATGGGCGGATGGATGGATGGATGGATGGATAGATGGATGGATGGATGGATAGAGAGAGAGAGAGAGAGAGAGAGAGAGATGGATGAATGGATAGATAGACGTATGGATGAATAGACAGATGGACAGATAGATAAACAAATGGATAGATAGAAAGATGGATGGATAGACGAATGGATAAATGGGTGGATAGATAGACGGATGGATAGATGGATGAATGGATAGATAGATAGATAGATAGATAGATAGATAGATAGATAGATAGATAGATAGATAGATAGATGCATATGTAGATGGGCAGATGGATGGATGGATAGATGGGCAGACGGACAGACAGGTGGACAGATAGATACATGGGCAGATGGACAGAGGTCCCCCTCTCTACCTTGGTACAGTTTATGTAGTAGTCTTGTGGGTTGACCACGTTCAGCTGGTAGAGCATCTTGCAGACGATGATGATGCAAACCCAGACGGTGGAGAGGCAGGAGGCCATGTGGGAGAAGCTGCTGTACGGGACGGCAATCGCCCAAAGCACCACCAGCAGGAGGTTCATCGTCGACACCTGGGGAAACGCAGGAGAAAAGGGATCATTCTTTTCTAAAACTACATCTCCCAGGTCATCATCCCCAGGGAATTTTCAGTCCAGAAGTCCAAAAAGCCATTTTTTCCCCAAACTTAAGAGCAACAATATTCAGATTGAGTTGTTGAAGGCTTTCATGGCCGGAATCACTGGGTTGCTGTGAGTTTTCCAGGCTGTATGTCCATGTTCCAGAAGCATTCTCTCCTGACGTTTGGCCCACATCTATGGCAGGTGTCCTCAGAAGTTGTGAGGTCTGTTGGAAACTAGGCAAGTGGGGTTTATCTATCTCCATGTTGGGAGAAATAGCTCTTGTCTGTTGGAGGCAGGTGGGAATGCTGAAATTGGCCACCTTGATTAGCATTGAATGTCCTTGCAGCTTCAAGGCCTGCCTGTTGAGCAACACTCAAGACACTCGGTGGAATTGCTTCACAATCCAACGTCTACGCTGCAGAATTAATATGTTTTGACACTGCTTTGAACTACCGGGACTCAAGTTGTAGAGCAGTCTTTGTTGGAGCTTAAAGATCTTGCAAAACTATAACTCCCACAATCCCACAGAAGTGAGCGATGTCAATTCAAAGTTACATCAAACCGAATTAATCCTAAGGTTTAGAATGAACTCTCAATCTTATAGGAAGGTGATAGGGGGAAAAAATGAACTCTTGGAAATAGGACTATGCGAGAACAGGGTTCGAATCCAAAGTCAGACATGGGAAATGCTGGGGCAGTCACACTCTCTCAGCCTCAGGGGAAGGCAACGGCAAACTTCCTCGAAGATTTGGAAAGGTTTTTCTGTGCTTTGCTCTCACCTCCTGCAAAGACACCCAAATGACGTAAAGCACCACCAGCTTCAGGACGTGGAGTTCGAGGAGGCGCAGGACGAAGACCCGGAGTCGGCCCAAAACGTCCAAAAAGGTCCCTCCCAGGACCATCAGGCGCTCCAGCACCAGGCCCCACTTACTGGGCACAGCCTCTGTGGTGGCACAAACAGAAAAGAAGATTATCTATATATCTATATCCTAAGCATTTTGGAGACTGGATAGGTCGCACCCCTTTGACTGTAAGCAACACACCAACTGAATATACAGCAAGCCGTTTATTGTAGAATATATAAAAAAGCCAAGCAGAATAGGGTAAAAAGTACAATCCAAAAAAAATAATGAGGAAAGAATGTCTTTTAAAGTTTCAGTTTACATCCATAACATCAAGCTGTAGAAATTGATGATGATGTTCTTTTATATATAGCTACTAGCTGTGCCCGGCCACGCGTTGCTGTGGCGTTGTCTGGTGGTGTTGGTGAGAACTTGTTGAGGTAGTGGTGGTACTGAATGTCTGTTGTATGGTTGTTTTTATGTTTAGTATGCACACTGAAGTGGATTATATGGGAGTGTGGAGTCAAGATAATCCAGTTCAAAGCAGATAATCTAAGATTCTAAATGGGTTATATAGCTGTGTGGAAGGGCCTTGAGTCTACACTGCCATATAATCCAGTTAAAATCAGATAATCTGTGGAAGAGGCCTAAGTGAGGCCTAACTGTGCCTGTCCCCTGGGCTGAGTAGATTGCTAGGAGACCAAGTGGGCGGAGCTTAGCCTTCAAACTGGCAGCAACTGGATAAAAACTATTATTCTTCTCTCTGTAATTAGGACTTTATTTTTCTTTTCTTTTTGTTGTATCAACCTAGAGCTGTGAATGATGGGTTGTGTTGTCAAATTTCGAGGTTGGGGGGCCTGCAGTTTTGTTGTTTTGTCCGCTGCCCTGATGTCATCACTCTTTTATATATATAGAAGATAATATTGTTGTTTTGTTCTGTCTACATTGCTGAATTGCATTTTTATGTAATTCCATTTTAACTGTGTTGTTCAGGCTTGGCCTCATGTAAGCCATCCCGAGTCCCTTTGGGGAGATGGAGGCGGGGCCCAAAAATAAAGTTATATTATTTATAAAGTTATATATTATATATAAATTCCATGGAGCAAGGCAAGTAAAAACAGGCAACATAGCAAAACAAGACCATGGGCAAAACTTGGATAAAGTGATTCAGGAAGCCAACATAAAATCCCAACTGGAACACCATAAATCCTTGGAAACAGGGAGCACTGAGAAAACGCAAACCTTGGGTAAGCAAAGTTGTCTCGACTGAGAAACGAAAGCAACATAAATCAATAAAAGCCCTCCCCAAAATCCCCAGCCATGAGAAATTCACTTTTTCTTCTTTCTGAGACAGTTGGATGGTGATGATGATGATTATTATTCAATTGTAAACGAGCCAACCACCTGAGCTTTACTGAGCATTTCCTATCTTTGCTGTAAAACTGTCTTCGGTTCAAGGTTATCTTCTCGCTGCCAGAGTGTAACTCTGCAGAAATTGGTGAAAGGTCATCTGAACCCGTCTCATCTACACTTAAGTCCGGCTGCTCAAGCCTCTCATTGAGACTTAACTCCGGCCCACGTTCCTCAAGAGAAACATCATTTTCTGCCTGAAAGTCAGCCTCAGGGTGAACAGAAGGAACAGATACAGATGGATATACAACATATGTTTCCTTTCATGAGCCAGAGTTTTCCTGGCAAATTTGCAAATTTGTCTCACCTCCAGACTCATCCTGAACTTCATCCCTGGCCTCTCCGTCTCCGGCTTCATCTCCGTCTTCCGAATGGAGCAGAACCCGGCTTCCGCTCAACTCTTCCTCACTAGAAGAGAGGGAGAATACTATGGCACACACCATCATCATGCTATGCTATGGGGATGCTGGGAACGAGACGAAAACAAAGCAAGATTGTGCTAGAAGGCAACACATGACATACCCCAATGCACGGTGTCGCGGCGCAAGGACGTGCTCCAGATCCGTGACACGCATGAACTGGCGGTGGAAATAATGCAGCTGCAGGATGCAGGCCAGGAGGAAGAAGCCCGGGATGAAGATGCTGGAGAAGAGTTCGGAGACGCTGAATTGCTCCAGACCCAGGTCTCCCAATCTGTGTGTGATAGAAAGGGGAGGGAATAATATCAAAACAGAGCGGTGACATTAAACAGAGGTGACCAAAGGATAGGCGGAACTGTACAAAATGCATAAGGTTGTGGGTGAATTACAACTCCAAGAAACTCTGTCCATACTTTAAAGTTTGTGATGTTGGGCATTCCTGATTGCAATAATACTCAATACCTGATCCTTTAGATATCTTGAACGCCCATTTACTAGATTTTAGATGCCCATCTCCTAGAAGACTCAATCGGCACGGTCATTTCTACAAATAGAAGACGGGATCCAGGGGACCAAAGAAGCCCCCCAAACATCTGGAGAACCAGAAACTGGGAAGCACACCCATGTTGTGCTATGGTTTTCCCAAGCAGTGTGCCTCTGTTGACATCTCTTTCCATGATGTAAATGGTAAGACGGGTCCATCTGCACTCACTGTTCGTCCGTCAGCCCCGTGAAGTTCCGCCAGTACATGGGGAAGTCCTCAAACTGGAAGGTGTAGACCGCAATGAGCACCAACATGGTGTAGGCCACCACCAGCCACCAGAAGGCCTTCAAGAGTTTCCTCCAAAGGCTGTAGTAAACCTGAATAAATGTAATAATACCAATAATAATAGAGAAAATAATAAATGTACCATATATTCTCGAGTATAAGCTGACCCAAATGTAAGCCAACCAGGACCCTCACCCAAGTATAAGCCGAGGGGGGCTTTTTCAGTCTTAAAAAAAGGGCTGAAAAACTAGGCTTATACTCGAGTATATACAGTACTAATCCCATGATTCCACAGCTCCGAGCCATCAGTTCAAGTGATACCAAACTGAATCAGTTGCTCAGTGTAGACACACCTGGAAGAGGGTGAGGCTCAGCAGAAAGAGGAACATGTAGACGATCTTGTAGACCACCAACCGGCCGGCAAAGGTGACCACGATGAACATGCCGGCACAAACCAGGATCCAGAACTTGGCGAAGAAGCCCGTCACGTAGGCCCCCAGGGTCTTCAGCACGTCCCGCTTGGGGATGGCCCCTAAAAGAGAAGGAGAAATAAATAACTTTGCACGACTTTGACCCAGGCAGACAAAACCTCGTACTTGGGCTCCCAGTTCTCACCTGAGTCCGTAACGGTGACCTCCTTCAAGGGCGCCACGGGTTGCTTCTTTTTTAGCAGCTTCTCCTTCACAAATTGCCGCACCAGGAGCCAGAAAGTCAGAGTGTAAAGGAGCTGCAGGCAAAAAGAAGGAGAAAAAAAGAAGAATTTAGCATCAGGAGATATCACGAAAGATCACTTGTCTCCACATTTCATAATATACATCCTTTATCTAAAATGCTCGGGACCAGCAGTGTTTGGGAATTTGGAAGATTTTGAGATCTTGCATTTCCATATACAGATTGAGAATCCCTTACTCAGAATTCCAAAATTGTCCATTTGGATGGCTGAGATAGTGACACTCTTGATTTCTGGTGCTTCAATGGAACTAAACTTTGTTTCATGCACAAAAGTTTTTTAAAGTTTTTAAACATTTCTAAAAAGTTTTTTAAAAGTTCCTAAAGTTTGTTTAAAGTTTCTAAAAAGTTTTTAAGTTTTTAAAAAGTTTCTAAAAAGTTTTTTAAAGTTTCTAAAAAGTTTCTTAAAAGTTTAAGTTTTCAAGTTTCTAAAAAGTTTCTAAAAAGTTTCTAAAATTTTTTAAACGTTTCTAAAAAGTTTCTTAAAAGTTTTTTAAAGTTTCTAAACTTTTAAAAAAGTTTCTTTAAAAGTTTCTTTAAAAGTTTTTTAAAGTTTCTAAAAAGTTCATTTGTTTTTAAAAGTTTCTTAAAAGTTTTTTTAAAGTACCTAAAAGGTTTCTAAAAGTTTTAAAAAGTTTTTTAAAGTATTTAAACCTACTGGATATGTATATAAGGTGTATATGAAACGCAAATGAATCTCATGTTTGGGTCCCATATGTATATGCAAATACAGCTCTTCCAAACTTTGAAAACATCAAAAATCCCAAGCATTTCTCATCCCAAGCATTTTGCATAAGGGAGACCTATACGTACCTTGGATATCTTGGACATAGAAACCTTATTTATGTTTCTGACGCACCTTATACAAATAGCTTGAAGGTGATTTTAATATGTGTATTTGCATATACAGTATATATACATACATTGCAACATATCTTATGGATAGGACCCAAGTCTAACCACAAAATGCACTGATGTTTCCTATACAACTTACACATATAGTTGAAAATCATTGCATACAACATTATAGATGGGACTCAAGACTAAAACCAAAATTCATGGATGTTTCTATGCACCTTACACATATGCCTGGCATGGTCCTTTCATACACTATGTATAGCGCTTTTCATGCCTGCATTTGCATTTATATGTCTTATGCACCTTACACATATGGTCTTTTCATACACTATTTCATACACTGGGCCCATAACCAAATGTCAGAGTAATTGCAGCGCAGCAGTCGTTGGATGGAGTCAGTGGAACGAAGAGACATCAGAGACGATGGTAAAACTATATACAAGTTTTACTGTACAAGACAAGCAGACTTGCAGACATGTAATGCTCTTTGTGCCTGCATTTGCAGACACATCAAGGGGAAAAGGTGCGCGGGTGAAGAGATCATGGGATTTGGCGGCTCACCTTGGCGCCCAGGTCGAGGCAGGGTCGGAGGGGCGTGCGGAGGCCCAGCTGCTGGAGGGGCATGAACCCCACGCGTGTGGGCAGCTCGGCCTCCAGGTCCATGCCCCAGACGTACTGGAGGCTGCAAAGGGCCACCCCGTAGAGGAGGATGAAGGGCGAGCAGAGCATGGCCAGCTGGTGCCGGTTGCGCACAATCCAGATGAGACAGGCCCAGAGCAGCAGCACAAAGGTCAGCCAGCTGTGGTAGGTGATGCTCCACACCTGGAAGACACAACAAAGGAAGGAACACTCGCAGCCGTTTCCAACAACACGGAGGACATCATCCACCCAAAGCAAAGAATATCGTATCTTGCTACAATTATCCTTCCACATTTGGTTAAGCATTCATGACTCCGATTATTCGTGCATCAATGTATGAAGGTTGAACGAAAAGTAATGCCTCCACCTTTGTTGCTTGGGTTTGGATAGGAATAATTTAATAAATCAAACAGAAATAATCCTCAGAATGTGCTCTTTAACAACCACTATTCACTTTCCCACATCGTCACCAGACAATTGGATACATTTCTGCCAACGACGAAGCCGTCATGGAAGAAGTCAACACTCTGTTCCCGCAACCAACATCTCACAGTTCCCATCGAGCACAGATCTTCCGATAGCCAAGCAAAGCAATAATGTGACCCACACGTTCTTGTGAAATGCCGATGATGCATGACATTCCTCTCTGAGTAATACGACGATTGTCCTGGATCAATCTGTCAACCATTTGCTTGTGAAACTCGGTGGTTGCTGTCACAGGACGTCCAACACTTTGTTTGTCACGCAAGTCAGATGTTCCCACCTCAACATCTTTAAACTCACTCACCCAACGGCACACAGGACTCACATCAACACCATCACCTTTGGAGTGAATCTCCTTTGGGGTGACACCTTCTGCTGTCGAGAATTCAATGACTGCATGTTGCTTAAGTCGCACTGACCGACCCTCTGCGTAGGGTTCCATACTTTGCACTTTAACAACACAACTGTTCAATGCTAAGGCTTCCCCATCTGCGCAGAGTTTCATACTTCACCCTTTAACAACACAACCGTTCAATGCTAAGGCTTCCCCGTCTGCGCAGGGTTCCATACTTTGCACTTTAACAACACAACCGTTCAATGCTAAGGCTTCCCCGTCTGCGCAGGGTTTCATACTTCGCCCTTTAACAACACAACCGTTCAATGCTAAGGCTTCCACTCTGCGCAGGGTTTCATACTTCGCCCTTTAACAACACAACCGTTCAATGCTAAGGCTTCCCCGTCTGCGCAGGGTTCCATACTTCGCACATTAACAACACAACCGTTCAATGCTAAGGCTTCCCCGTCTGCGCAGGGTTCCATACTTCGCACTTTAACAACACAACCGTTCAATGCTAAGGCTTCCCCGTCTGTGCAGGGTTCCATACTTCGCACTTTAACAACACAACCGTTCAATGCTAAGGCTTCCCCGTCTGCGCAGGGTTCCATACTTTGCACTTTAACAACACAACCGTTCAATGCCAAGGCTTCCCCGTCTGCGCAGGGTTCCATACTTCGCACTTTAACAACACAACCGTTCAATGCTAAGGCTTCCCCGTCTGCGCAGGGTTTCATACTTCGCCCTTTAACAACACAACCGTTCAATGCTAAGGCTTCCCCGTCTGCGCAGGGTTTCATACTTCGCCCTTTAACAACACAACCGTTCAATGCTAAGGCTTCCCCGTCTGCACAGGGTTCTATACTCTGCACTTTAACAACACAACCGTTCAATGCTAAGGCTTCCCCGTCTGCGCAGGGTTTCATACTTCGCCCTTTAACAACACAACCGTTCAATGCTAAGGCTTCCCCGTCTGCGCAGGGTTCCATACTTTGCACTTTAACAACACAACCGTTCAATGCTAAGGCTTCCCCGTCTGTGCAGGGTTCCATACTCTGCACTTTAACAACACAACCGTTCAATGCTAAGGCTTCCCGCCAAATGGAACTAGCTGTAGAGGAGAGTCTACTGAACAAGCCAGGACCTGCCGCAGACCAGGACGGCCATCTCTTGAGGAGTTACCGAGGTGGAGACATTACTTTTCATTCAACCCTCGTATTTCCTGTTCTAGGTCCTCCAGCATGGAGTCAGGTGCTTCACGCCTCCTTCTCTTACTTACTTACCATCATGGCAATGAGAGCACAGACGTAGCTCTGGTCCATGACGATGTGGCCCAACGAATGCAGCAAATGCAGCTTCTCCTTCTGCCGTTTCCGTCTCTTGTTGGCTACGGAGAAAATAGACGATTTTTTTGAAGCTGGTTTGGAGACGACAAGGGTGGCATTATTATGTTTATTTATATTTATTATGTTTATTTATATTCTACTCTCCCCCCCCCCCCCCTCCATAAGGAGACTCAATGTTAGAGCCCAGCCACCCATAGCACCAGGGCCTGCAGTGTTTCAGGACACGCACTTTGACACAGATGATGCTGAGGATTATGCTGATATTTCACCCTCCACGGAGGGGCCTTTGCAGCTGCAGGTGCCCGAAGATATTGACTTTAGAGACTTACTAATTGGGGAAGATTCCTCTACTCCTCCCTCGCAGATAGAGCCAGATGTTGCTGAGACGCCTGAGAATGCGTTTTTTAATCGTAGAGATTTTGTGACCAGAGAGAGAAGTGCAAAACAAGGGGTTCGCCGGAGCCAGAGACTGGCAAATAGATGGGATAATGGTGAGTGTTCCCATGAGAAAGTTTTGGGAGTTCGTACTTCCTAAATTGTGAACAGTCCGGAATCTGTTAAAAGTGTTTCGCTCAGTAGATTTGTTGCAGTGTCAACGTTGCTCTTCCTTGAGAGAGGTTTTCTCTGTCTCCAGCTCTTGTTTGTTTCCAAGCCAAGTTTATCCAGTTCCAGTCGGGCCGTGCCGTGCTGCGACTCTTGAGTAGACTTTGACTTTACTTCAGTTGTTTCCTTGTTCCTGATTCAAGTTTGCCTCAGCCTTGACAACCTTGCTGCCTTGATTGCTACGAAGTTTTTCCAGTGGATTGAACTCTGTTTCTGCCAGCCTTGTTGCTCTGTTTCAACTCATGGACACTTTGATTTCTTTGGAGAGCTATCAAGTTCTCATTGTGGATGATAATATCGGACCTTTTCCTTTACCCATTTGGAACTACCATTGACTTTCTAAAAAGAACCATTCCTTACTCAGACTCTATACCTAATTTCCTTTGGATATATAATTGCTTTAATAAATATATAGTGTGTTATATTGGCTCTTGTCTGGTTTTCGAGTGCTCATGCTGCCTCGGGGTGCAACACACAACCCAGCATGATGTCCTTACCAAGCGGCTCAGGCTCCTCAAGCGTATGCACGGTGCAATTCTCGGCATCATTGCCCGAAGCCTCTGTCTCGGAAACCAACATGGGCTGGAAAAAAGGAGAACAACATGAAATGAAGGGAAAAAGTCATAGCCGGTGACAGTCACAACTGAAATCTCAGGAAAGTCCCACCGTTGCGTCTCCAGCCCCGGCCTCTTGTTCCAGGGACCAGTTCTCCAGCTCCATCAGTTCGGAGGATGAGCTTTCGGTATCCCGTCGCTTTAAAAGAAAAACAGTGAATAAGCTTCGAAACGGGACGTATTTGGGGATCACAGTCTAGCTTTTCTTAATCCTATCAGCCAGAAATCCCAGCAATATTGGCATATGCAGATCTCCCTGTTTGGCAATGTTGTCACCAAGTAAACACTACTTAATTTAAGACAAAGCCAGACCAAGAAGCCATGAGATCATGCCTCATACACCTGAGTTTCAAGGATTTCTCACGAAGTCTCTCTGAACGCACTTAATCTATCCTTCACTCCTTCTGTCCTGAGACCTAATCTGATATCGTGGGAAAACTCCCCTCATCTGAAGATCGATTCCCATGAAAAATGGACTTTTCAGTGGTTTCCATTTCTCCTGTTGCTAAGGAACAAACATTGGAATCCAAAACATCCCCTGTCTCATCTTCCACTGCCTGTACTTTTTTCTGATCTAAGGCCTGCAATTCACCCCAATCACATAGACTCTTCAGTTGGAAACCCATCATCCCCTCATCCTCTGAGAAATCCCCAGTCTCTTGCTAAGCCTCAACATTTCCAAACTCAAGGATAAACTCATTACAAAGGGGTCGGAGGGAGGTGTCATCCTTGCATAGACGAGACCCATGGAAATCCACAGAACCAATCCATAACCAGTGATGTCCATCATGTTGAAACTCACCCGGTCGTAGGAATGGGACCTCCGGAGTTTCACCAAAGTGGCCAGAACATAGTAGAGCAGCAACAGGATCCCAGGGTTAACATAGACCGGCCAAGGCAAGCTGAGGTCCAGGAGGAGCGCATTGGGTTTGCTGCATCCCGCATGCAGGACGATGGCCTTCAGACCAAACAACCTACGGAGCAAGGAAGTCCTCAATATCTAGAGCACAACTTTCCAAACTTTTCGTGACATGCATCCTTTTGCGACACGGCCATTCAGTTTTAATAGCAAACCAGAGGTTATTAAACCAGGCATGGTCCAACTTCGGCCCTCCAAGTGTTTTGGAGTCCAGTTCCTACAATTCCTATATAAGACAACAATTCCTCATATATGATTTATATCTCTATATAACTGGAGGCCCCGGTGGTACAGCAGGTGAAACTGCTGAGCTGCTGAACTTGCTGACTGAAAGGTCAGCAGTTCGAATTTGAGGAGTGGGGTGAGCTCCAGCTGCTAGCCCCAGCTTCTGTCAACCTAGGTAAAGGTTTTCCCCTGACATTAAGTCCAGTCGTGTCCAACTCTGTGGGTTGGTGCTCATCTCCATTTCTAAGCCCAAGAGCCGGCATTGTCCATAGACACCTCCAAGGTCGCGTGGCTGGCATGACAGCATGTTGTGTTGTTACCTTTCCCCCGGAGCAGATCTATTGATCTACTCACATTGGCATGTTTTCAAACTGCTAGGTTGGCAGGAGCTGGGGCTAACAGCAGGTGCTCACTCTGCTCCCCAGATTCAACAACAACAACAACATTAATATTAATATGGTATATAAATATATTAACATTTATATACCGCTCTATCTCCCAGAAGGGACTCAGGGCGGTTTACACATAGTAAACATTCAATACCACATAAAACATACAATAGCCCTGTAATATAACATAAGCATAAGCATAATGATGATTAAAAACAAATATACCCATTTAAAATATAAAAGCAATTTCAAACTTTCGGTCCACAAGTACAGCAGCTCAGCGCTTTAACACACTGAGCCACCCGGGGCTCCATATCACTATATTATTACAGTAGAGTCTCACTTATCCAACATAAACGGGCCGGCAGAATGTTGGATAAGCGAATATGTTGGATAATAAGGAGGCATTAAGGAAAAGCCTATTAAACATCAAATTAGGTTATGATTTTACAAATTAAGCACCAAAACATCAGGTTATACAACTAATTTGGCAGAAAAAGTAGTTCAATACGCAGTAATGTTATGTTGTAATTACTGTATTTATGAATTTAGCACCAAAATATCATGATGCATTGAAAACACTGATTACAAAAATGCGTTGGATAATCCAGAACGTTGGCTAAGCAAGTGTTGGATAAGTGAGACTCTACTGTAATAATAATACATAGAGTAAAATAATAAATGTAACGATAATAATACATAGAGTAAAATAGTAAATGTAATGATAATAATACAGTAAAATAATAAATGTAATAATAATAATAATAATAGAGTAAAATAATGAATGTAATAATAATAATAGAGTAAAATAATACATGTAATAATGATGACAATAATAGAGAAAAATAATAAATGCAATAGTAACAATAACAGAGTAAAATAATAAATGTATTAATAATAATAGACTAAAATAATAAATGTAATAATAATACATAGAGTAAAATATTAAATGTAATAGTAACAATAATAATAGAGTAAAATAATAAATATAGTAATAATACATAGAGTAAAATAATAAATGTAATAATAATAATAGTAGAGTAAAATAATAAATGTAATAATGATGACAATAATAGAGAAAAGCCGACCCGAATATAAGCCGACCAGGACACTCACTCAGGTATATATGGTATATTATTTATTATTATTTTTGTAATCTATATATATAAAAGAGTGATGGCATCACGGCGACCCACAAAACAACAAAACTACAGGCCCCCCAACCTCGAAATTTGACAACACAACCCATCATCCACGCCTCTAGGTTGATACAACAAAAAGAAAAGAAAAATAAAGTCCTAATTAGAGAGAGAGGAATAATTGCTTTTATCCAATTGCTGCCAGTTAGAAGGCTGAGCTCCTCCAACTTGGTCTCCTAGCAACCCCAAAAAAAGTAATAAATAACACTAAAAATTAATACAATAAAATACTATAATAACAGAAAATAACTAAAAATAATACAAGAAAATAATAAAATATAATAAATAAAAATATAACTTACAATAAAATTAATTAAAAAAATGCAAATAACATGAAATAAAAATTACACAACAATTTTTAACCAATACCACCACCACTTTGCCACAGCAACGCGTGGCCGGGCACAGCTAGTTAATCTATATATTCATTAATCTTGGGTGCATTTCGAATTTTGCATTGCTGAATAAGGAACACTCAGGTGATTTCAAAGGCATACAACCAGAGAGACAATGATAATCAATGCAATTTTCGACGGACGCAAAGAGAGAGAGATGGGAACCTTGTCGCACCCTTTGCCATGAAAGGACTTTCCCAAGGGAAGACTGACCCAAAAACAAGGGAGATATTATGTGCCGATGTACACAAGGACGGGCAGGGTGGTTCAAAGCAAAGTGAGACCAATTCTTTGATCCTCACCCAGTTTGCAAAGAGAAAGGCGTTGCTTTGTATTTACTTAGGTGCCCATGTTGGAGTCGTTCCAAATCAACTTTTAAACCTCGAGGTCAAGGAAAGTATCACTGTCCAGAAGAAGGACTATTTGAGACCATCCTTCAAATTCCCCCGGGAGTTTTTCCAGAACTGGAGCTCTAAAAAAGTACATTTTTTGGATCTTTGGAAAGACCTGGGTGACTTTGGGCTCATCTACACTGCACAGTTAATCCAATTTGACACCATTTAAACTGCTCTAGCTCAATCCTGGAAGTTGTTGCTTGATGACACACCAGCACTCTTGGCCAGAGAAGACTAAAGACCTTGCAAAACTACAAGTCCCATGCCTTCGTAGTATTGAGCCATGCGTGTATCTACACCAGGGGTCCCCAAACTTTTTAAACAGGGGGCCAGTTCACGATCCTCTGGACCATTGGAAGGCCGGACTATAGTTGGCCACCGAGCAACAACAACAACAACAACAACAACAACAAAGAGTGTAGGAAGAGACCCTTTGGGCCATAGAGTCCAATCCCCTTCTGCCTTTGTGCACCAAAAGCACAAGCAAAGCACCCCTGACAGATGGCCACCCAGCCTCAATGTTAATAATAATAATAATAATAATAATAATAATAATAATAATAAAGGGTTGGAAGAGACCCCTAGGACCATTTAGTCCAACCCCCTTCTGCCTTTGTGCACCAAAAGCACAACCAAAGCACCCCTGACAGATGGCCACCCAGCCTCAATGTTAATAATAATAATAATAATAATAATAATAATAATAATAATAATAATAATAATAATAAAGGGTTGGAAGAGACCCCTAGGACCATTTAGTCCAACCCCCTTCTGCCTTTGTGCACCAAAAGCACAACCAAAGCACCCCTGACAGATGGCCACCCAGCCTCAATGTTAATAATAATAATAATAATAATAATAATAATAATAATAATAATAATAATAATAATAAGGGGTTGGAAGAGACCCCTAGGGCCATTTAGTCCAACTCCCTTCTGCCTTTGTGCGCCAAAAGCACAAGCAAAGCACCCCTGACAGATGGTCACCCAGCCTCAATGTTGTTAATAATAATAATAATAATAATAATAATAATAATAATAATAATAATAATAATGAGTTGGAAGAGACCCCTAGGGCCATTTAGTCCAACTCCCTTCTGCCTTTGTGCGCCAAAAGCACAAGCAAAGCACCCCTGACAGATGGTCACCCAGCCTCAATGTTGTTAATAATAATAATAATAATAATAATAATAATAATAATAATAATAATAATAATAATAATATAAAGAGGGTTGGAAGAGACCGCTTGGGCCATTTAGTCCAATCCCCTTCTGCCTTTGTGCACCAAAAGCACAAGCAAAGCACCCCTGTCCGATGGCCACCCGGCCTCAATGTTGTTAATAATAATAATAATAATAATAATAATAATAATAATAATAATAATAATAATAATAAGAGTTGGAAGAGAAGAAGAGACCCCTTGGGTCATTTAGCCCAACCCCCTTCTGCCCTTGTGCCGTGGGGGCCGGATAAATGGCTTCGATGGGCCGCATCCGGCCCCCGGGCCTTAGTTTGGGGACCCCTGATCTACACAATTGAATAAATGCAGTCGGACCCTACTTGCCCTGGATCAATAATACAGACTTGTGGGAGTTTTAGTTTGGTGAGACACCAGGACTCTTGAGCAGAGAAAGCTTATAGACCTTGGCAAAACTACAACTCCCATGACTCCGTAACATTGAGCCATGCATGTATCTACACAATTGAATGAATGCAGTTGGACCCTACTTGACCTGGATCAAGGCTATGGAATCCTGGAAGTTGTAGTTTTGCAAGGCCTCTTGGTGCCTCTGCCTCACCAAACTACAACTCCCAGGATTCTGTAGCATTGAGCCATGGGTACATCTCCACTGTAGAATTAATGCAGGTTGACCCCACTTGCCCTGGATCAAGGCTACAGAATCCTGGGAGTTGTAGTTTCGCAAGGTGTTTAACTTTTCGCTGCCTCACCAAACTACAACTCCCATGATTCTGTATCTTGGAGCAATGGGTACATTTCCACTCTAGAATGAATGCAGGTTGACCCCACTTGCCCTGGATCAAGGCTACAGAATCCCGGGAGTTGTGGTTTTGCAAGGTCTTTAAGTCTTTTCTGCCTCATTAAACTATAACTCCCTGATTTCGTTGCATTGCATCTCCAATGTAGAATTAATGCAGGTTGACCCCACTTGCCCTGGATCAAGGTTCCGGAATCATGGGAGTTGTAGTTTTGCAAGGTCTTTAAGCCTTGTCTGCCTCACGAAACTGCAACCTGGTTCCGTTGCATTGAGCCATAGGTGCATCTCCAATGTAGAATTAATGCAGGTTAACCCCGTTTGCCCTGGGTGAATATTATGGAATCCTGGGAGTTGTAGTTTTGCATGGTCTTTAAGCCTTCTCTGACTCACCAAACTACAACTCCCATGATTCTGTATCATTGAGACATAGGTGCATCTCCAACGTAGAATTAATGCACGTTGACCCCACTTGCCCCACTAGATCAAGGTTCTGGAATCCTGGGAGTTGTAGTTTTGCAAGATCTCTTGTCGTCTCTGCCTTAGCAAATTACAACTCCCATGATTCTGTAGCATTGAGCCATGGAATCATGGGAGTTGTAGTTTGGCGAGGCAGAGATGGCGAGAGACCCTGCAAAACTACAACTCCCAGGATTCCATAGTCTTTGATCTAGTGCAAGTAGGGTCCAAGTGCATTCATTCAATTGTAGAATGAATGCAGGTTGCCCCCACTTGCCCTGGATCAAGTTTCCGGAGTCCTGGGAGTTGTAGTTTTGCAAGGCCTTTAAGCCTTCTCTGCCTCGCCAAACTACAACTCCCATGATTCTGTATCATTGAGCCACAGGTGCATCTCCAATGCAGAATTAATCCTGGGAGTTGTAGTTTTGCAAGGTCTTTAAGCCTTCTCTGCCTCGCCAAACTACAACTCCCATGATTCTGTATCATTGAGCCACAGGTGCATCTCCAATGCAGAATTAATCCTGGGAGTTGTAGTTTTGCAAGGCCTTTAAGCCTTCTCTGCCTCGCCAAACTACAACTCCCATGATTCTGTATCATTGAGCCACAGGTGCATCTCCAATGCAGAATTAATCCTGGGAGTTGTAGTTTTGCAAGGCCTTTAAGCCTTCTCTGCCTCGCCAAACTACAACTCCCATGATTCTGTATCATTGAGCCACAGGTGCATCTCCAATGCAGAATTAATCCTGGGAGTTGTAGTTTTGCAAGGCCTTTAAGCCTTCTCTGCCTCGCCAAACTACAACTCCCATGATTCTGTATCATTGAGCCATAGGTGCATCTCCAATGCAGAATTAATCCTGGGAGTTGTAGTTTTGCAAGGCCTTTAAGCCTTCTCTGCCTCGCCAAACTACAACTCCCATGATTCTGTATCATTGAGCCATAGGTGCATCTCCAATGCAGAATTAATCCTGGGAGTTGTAGTTTTGCAAGGCCTTTAAGCCTTCTCTGCCTCGCCAAACTACAACTCCCATGATTCTGTATCATTGAGCCACAGGTGCATCTCCAATGCAGAATTAATCCTGGGAGTTGTAGTTTTGCAAAGTCTTTAAGCCTTCTCTGCCTCGCCAAACTACAACTCCCATGATTCTGTATCATTGAGCCACAGGTGCATCTCCAATGCAGAATTAATCCTGGGAGTTGTAGTTTTGCAAGGCCTTTAAGCCTTCTCTGCCTCGCCAAACTACAACTCCCATGATTCTGTATCATTGAGCCACAGGTGCATCTCCAATGCAGAATTAATCCTGGGAGTTGTAGTTTTGCAAGGCCTTTAAGCCTTCTCTGCCTCGCCAAACTACAACTCCCATGATTCTGTATCATTGAGCCACAGGTGCATCTCCAATGCAGAATTAATCCTGGGAGTTGTAGTTTTGCAAGGCCTTTAAGCCTTCTCTGCCTCGCCAAACTACAACTCCCATGATTCTGTATCATTGAGCCATAGGTGCATCTCCAATGCAGAATTAATCCTGGGAGTTGTAGTTTTGCAAGGCCTTTAAGCCTTCTCTGCCTCGCCAAACTACAACTCCCATGATTCTGTATCATTGAGCCATAGGTGCATCTCCAATGCAGAATTAATCCTGGGAGTTGTAGTTTTGCAAGGCCTTTAAGCCTTCTCTGCCTCGCCAAACTACAACTCCCATGATTCTGTATCATTGAGCCATAGGTGCATCTCCAATGCAGAATTAATCCTGGGAGTTGTAGTTTTGCAAGGCCTTTAAGCCTTCTCTGCCTCGCCAAACTACAACTCCCATGATTCTGTATCATTGAGCCACAGGTGCATCTCCAATGCAGAATTAATCCTGGGAGTTGTAGTTTTGCAAGGCCTTTAAGCCTTCTCTGCCTCGCCAAACTACAACTCCCATGATTCTGTATCATTGAGCCACAGGTGCATCTCCAATGCAGAATTAATCCTGGGAGTTGTAATTTTGCAAGGCCTTTAAGCCTTCTCTGCCTCGCCAAACTACAACTCCCATGATTCTGTATCATTGAGCCATAGGTGCATCTCCAATGCAGAATTAATCCTGGGAGTTGTAGTTTTGCAAGGCCTTTAAGTCTTCTCTGCCTCGCCAAACTACAACTCCCATGATTCTGTATCATTGAGCCACAGGTGCATCTCCAATGCAGCATTAATCCTGGGAGTTGTAGTTTTGCATGGTCTTTAAGCCTTCTCTGACTCACCAAACTACAACTCCCATGATTCTGTATCATTGAGACATAGGTGCATCTCCAACGTAGAATTAATGCACGCTGACCCCACTTGCCCTAGATCAAGGTTCTGGAATCCTGGGAGTTGTAGTTTTGCAAGATCTCTTGTCGTCTCTGCCTTAGCAAACTACAACTCCCATGATTCTGTAGCATTGAGCCACAGGTGCATCTCCAATGCAGAATTAATCCTGGGAGTTGTAGTTTTGCAAGGTCTTTAAGCCTTCTCTGCCTCGCCAAACTACAACTCCCATGATTCTGTATCATTGAGCCATAGGTGCATCTCCAACGTAGAATTAATGCACGTTGACCCCTGTATCAAGGTTCTAGAATCCTGGGAGTTGTGGTTTTGCAAGGTCTTTAAGCCTTCTCTACTTCGCCAAACTACAACTCCCAGGATCTTATCCCAAAGTGGCCACAGACTGGACTTACCGTGCCCAGAGTCCAGCGGTCTTTAAGCCTTCTCTGCCTCGCCAAACTACAACTCCCATGATTCTGTATCATTGAGCCACAGGTGCATCTCCAATGCAGAATTAATCCTGGGAGTTGTAGTTTTGCAAGGCCTTTAAGCCTTCTCTGCCTCGCCAAACTACAACTCCCAGGATCTTATCCCAAAGTGGCCACAGACTGGACTTACCGTGCCCAGAGTCCAGCGGGCGGGAGCAGGGTCTGCATGAAGGGGGTCTGGTAGCCGTAGAGGCAGACGAGGTGGCCGCCGGCAAAGACGTCGACCATGACGCACAAGGCGCTGAAGGCCGCGCGGCTGGCGGGGAAGTGGCAGGCCCACCACGTGCAGAGGCCCACAAAGAGCAGGTAGTAGACGGCGGAGAAGGCCGAGGGCAGGGTGATCCCTGGAAAAAGAATCATAGCCTTGGACGGGACCCCCAAAGGCCATCCAGCCCAACCCCATCCTGACGAGAATTTGTTTATTTACTTACTATATTTACACTCCGCTAACGTACTACCTATAGCAGGCGTGGGCAAACTTCGGCCCTCCGGGTGTTTTGGACTGCAACTCCCACAATACCTAACATTCCCTGCATGGGTTTCCATTATTATTATTATTATTATTATTTATTATTATTATTATTAATTACAAAGGCTGGATGGTTGTCTGTTGGGGGTGCTTAGATTGTGCTTTTCTTGCATGGGTTTCGATGAGGATGAGGATGAGGATGATGACTGGATGGCCATCTGTTGGGAGAGCTTTGATCATGCTGGATGACCGGGTTGCTCCTATTATTATTATCATCATCATCATCATTATCCTTATTATTATTATTAATTACAAAGGATGGATTGTTGTCTGTTTGGGGTGCTTTGATTGTGCTTTTCTTGCATGGGTTTCGATGAGGATGATGATGAGGATGATGACTGGATGGCCATCTGTTGGGAGAGCTTTGATCATGCTGGATGACCGGGTTCCTCCTATTATTATTATTATTATTATTATTATTATTATTATTATTATTATTATCATCATCATCATCATCATTATCTTTATTATTATTAATAATTACAAAGGATGGATTGTTGTCTGTTTGGGGTGCTTTGATTGTGCTTTTCTTGCATGGGTTTCGATGAGGATGATGATGAGGATGATGACTGGATGGCCATCTGTTGGGAGAGCTTTGATCATGCTGGATGACCGGGTTCCTCCTATTATTATTATTATTATTATTATTATTATTATTATTATTATTATTATCATCATCATCATTATCTTTATTATTATTAATAATTACAAAGGATGGATTGTTGTCTGTTTGGGGTGCTTTGATTGTGCTTTTCTTGCATGGGTTTCGATGAGGATGATGATGAGGATGATGACTGGATGGCCATCTGTTGGGAGAGCTTTGATCATGCTGGATGACCGGGTTCCTCCTATTATTATTATTATTATTATTATCATCATCATCATCATCATCATTATCCTTATTATTATTAATAATTACAAAGGATGGATTGTTGTCTGTTTGGGGTGCTTAGATTGTGCTTTTCTTGCATGGGTTTCGATGAGGATGAGGATGATGACTGGATGGCCATCTGTTGGGGGAGCTTTGATCATGCTGGATGACCGGGTTGCTCCTATTATTATTATCATCATCATCATCATCATTATTATTATCCTTATTATTATTATTATTAATTACAAAGGATGGATTGTTGCCTGTTTGTGGTGCTTTGATTGTGCTTTTCTTGCATGGGTTTCGATGAGGATGATGATGAGGATGATGACTGGATGGCCATCTGTTGGGGGAGCTTTGATCATACTGGATGACTGGGTTGCGCCTATTATTATTATTATTATTATTAATTATAAAGGCTGGATTGTTGTCTGTTTGGGGTGCTTTGATTGTGCTTTTCTTGCATGGGTTTCGATGAGGATGATGATGATGACTGGATGGCCATCTGTTGGGGGAGCTTTGATCATACTGGATGACTGGGTTGCGCCTATTATTATTATTATTATTAATTATAAAGGCTGGATTGTTGTCTGTTTGGGGTGCTTTGATTGTGCTTTTCTTACCTGGGTTTCGATGAGGATGATGATGATGACTGGATGGCCATCTGTTGGGGGAGCTTTGATCATGCTGGATGACCGGATTGCGCCTATTATTATTATTATTATTATTATTATTAATTACAAAGGCTGGATGGTTATCGGTTGGGGGTGCTTTGATTGTGCTTTTCTTGCATGGGTTTTGATGAGGATGATGATGATGATGATGTTAGGCCATCTGTTAGGGGAGCTTTGATCTTGCTGGATGACTGGGTTGTTACTATTACTATTATTATTATTATTATTATCATTATCATTATTCATCATCATCATCATCATCATCATCATCATCATAATTATTATTAAGGCTGGATGGCCATCTGTCGGGGTTTCTTTGATTGTGCTTTCCCTGCATGGCAGAAGGGGTTTATACTGGGTGGCCTCTGGGGATGCTCCTATTATTATTATTATTATTATTATTATTATTATTATTATTATTACAGCCGGTAGATCAGGGGTCCCCAAACTTTTTAAGCAGAGGGCCGGTCCACAATCCTTCAGACTGTGGAGGGGCCGAATTATCATTTGAAAAAAAAAATACAAACAAATTCCTATGCATACTGAACATGTCTTATTTGTAGTGCAACAACAACAACAACAACAACAATGAAAGAACAATACCATATTTAAAAATGAATAACCTATTTTAAAATTATTTAAAAATAATTTTATATTTATTTAAATATTAAATAAATAAATATTAAATAAATAAATAAAAAATATTTAAAAATGAATAACCCTAACCAACATAAACCTATTAGGATTTCAATGGAAAGTGTGGGCCTGCTACTGGTCAATGAGATAGTCAAGTTAATTAGGATTGTTGTTGTTGTTCAAGTCATGCCTTCAAGTCATGTCAGACCTTGGCCGAGCCTAAGTTTAAAATTATTTATTTACTGCATTTATTTACTACATTTATATCCCACCCTTCTCACCCCGAAGGGGACTCAGAGCAGCTGTATGTACATACAATATATTATATTATTAGCATAACACAATATTAGCATTATATATTACTATATTGAACTATACCACTATACTGTTATATAATATGTAATATATAACATATAATTAATATTATTATATGTTATTAGTATTATATTGTATAACATAAGATTATTATCAATATTATATGTATATACAATATATTATATTATTAAAACTGATATAAAAATATATTATAAAACTGAGGGCGGGGGCCAGGTAAATGACCTTGGAGGGCCGCATCCGGCCCCCGGGCCTTAGTTTGGGGACCCCTGCGGTAGATAGTTCGGAATTGTGGGATTTGAAGTCCAAAACATCTGGAGGGCCGAAGTTTGCCCATGCCTGCCAATGGGGTCTCCAAATATTGAAATATCCCATGCTCAAGGAAGAAACACATGTTGCATCCTATTATTTTGGGTCTCCACTGCTACTCACCCGCCAAGGCCAGCAAGGCGACGGCCAGGATCTTGCCCATGGCCATCAGTAGCCAATGGGCCTTGACCCGGAGCCGGGCGGACAGAGGCGCATGCCGCCTCCGAGAGACTTCAGCAGCAACGTCGGAAAGGTCTCGGCCTTTCGCCGGCTCCTCATCCACCGCTGCTTCTTCCTGAAACGAAGGAGAAAAAAATGAAATATGACATCCTAATTGCCTTGATCTTTATTGCAGCCTCTCCCAATCCAATGGCTTGGACTACAACTCCCATAACCCTTCGCCGGAACTTGAAAGTCCAATTCACCTGGCCCATAATCCTCTGGAAATGGGTGATGGCCTCCTGGGCTTCTGTCATTATTGTTGTGGTTGTTGCTAAGGCTGGATGGTCATCTGTTGGGGGTGCTCTGATTCTGTTCTTTCCTGCATGGGTTTCTATTATTATTATTATTATTATTATTATTATTATTATTATTATTATTATTATTATGGCTGGATGGCCATCTGTTCGGGGCGCTTTGATTGTGCTGGATGCTCCTATTACTGCCATAAATGTGGTTATCTGTTGGGAGTGCTTTGATTGCACTTTTCCTGCATGGGTTTCTATGATGATGATGATGATGATTATTATTATTATTATGGCTGGATGGCTATCTGTTGGGGGTGATTTGATTGTGCTTTTCCTGCATGGGTTTCTGCTGCTGTTGTTGTTGTTGTTGTTGTTGTTATTGCTGGATCCATTGGGGGTGATTTGATTGTCCTGGATGGTCAGATTGCTCCTATTTCCATTATCATTATTATTATTATTATTATTACAAAGGCTGGATGGTTATCTGTTGGGAATGCTTTGATTGTGCTTTTCCTGCATGGGTTTCTATGATGATGATGATGATGATTATTATTATGGCTGGATGGCTATCTGTTGGGGGTGATTTGATTGTGCTTTTCCTGCATGGGTTTCTGCTGTTGTTGTTGTTGTTGTTGTTGTTGTTGTTGTTATTGCTGGATCCATTGGGGGTGATTTGATTGTGCTGGATGGTCAGGTTGCTCCTATTTCCATTATCATTATTATTATTATTATTATTATTATTATTATTATTATTATTACAAAGGCTGGATGGTTATCTGTTGGGAATGCTTTGATTGTGCTTTTCCTGCATGGGGTTTCTATGATGATGGTGATGATGATGATTGGAGGCTGGATGGCCATCTGTCGGGGGTGCTTTGAATGCGATTTCCTGCTTCTTAGCAGGGGGTTGGACTAGATGGCCCATGTGGTCTCTTCCAACTCTACTATTCTATGATTCTATGATTGGAGGGTTGTTGTATGTTTTCCGGGCTGTGTGGCCATGTTCCAGAAGTATTCTCTCCTGACGTTTCGCCCACATCTATGGCAGGCATCCTCAGAGGTTTTCCTTCAATTTGGTCAAGGAACTTTCCATGCAATGTTTTGTTGTGTCAGCTGTCAGCTCTAGTTTGTAGTGCGGTTTTCTTGTTATTATTATTACAGCCAGTAGACTGTTAGGAACTGTGGGAGTTGAAGCAATGGTCCAGTTCTGGCTGAATGGGACCTTTTAGGGCCCCTTTCTGTCCTTTTTTCCATCCCAAGGGCATGCAAACTCGTTCCTTAGCAAGCCTGGTTTGCGAGGACATTCCCGGGCATGGGGCAGCCTCGGATGCCAGCAAGCAGGTGGCGGGTTTTCTCTCCGTGCGGGATTCCCCGTCCAGCCTCCAGACATAATGCGGTCTCTGTTTGAGCCCCGGTGTGTTTGTTGGGGGGTTTCCACAGCAACCCCGGGCGAGAGGGAAGCCTGTGAGTCAACGGGGTCCAAAGTGCCAGGAAAGAAGTGTCTCTGGTCCCAAAACCCCACTCGTTTGGAAGGAATGACGGGAGGACGGAAAGCAGAGGGATGCTGCAAAGAACAGCCTTTGGACAAAACCGGACCGCAAGCAGCAGAACTTGGAAAAAGTTATCTTCTGGGGACGGCGGACCCCAGGATCTCCAGCAATGGGGCAATTCTTGGAATTGAAACTTTTCCCCAAGTTTTGCCTGGAAACTATAATCCAGTGTTCGCCTGCCTCTATTTGAAGACATCCAGAGTTTCCAAAGCACAAAGGGATCCAGAGTTGGAGAGCCCAAAGCAAAAGGAAGCACATACAGAGTGCCCAAAGGGAAAAGGAAATCCAGAGTTAGAGCATCCAAAGATATCAGCTGCCCATTCGTTTTGGCTTGAAGACCTCTTATGAGATAGAGTCCGCTGCCTGTAATGTCAATCCACCTGAACATCTGGATATAGGACTATGGGACTGAGAGGTTTGCAAACCTAAGGAGGGGAAGAAATCACTCTGGGTTTCTTATTTTGCTTTACTCTGGGAGGTTTTCAGAGGTTGGATGGCCATCTGTTGGGAGGGCTCTGATTGTGTTTTCCTGCTTGGCTGTAAGGATTGGACTGGATGGTCTTTGAGTGTCCATTCTGACTGAAATATAAACTGCCTGGGAGTCTGGTGAAGTCTCCTTTGGAGGTTTTAAAGCAGAGGCTGGATGGCCATCTGTCAGGACTGGTTTGATAGTGCCTTCTTGCTTGATACCAGGGGTTTGGACTGGATGTCCTTTTGGGAATCCCTTTGAACGTTAATTGAATCTATGCCTGGGAGTCCAGTGGAGTCTCCTTTGGGGGGGGGGGTTAAGCAAAGGCTGTATGGTCATCTGTCAGGAGTGATTTGATGGTGTCTTCCTGCTTGGTAGGAGAGGGTTGGACTAGATGGCCTTTGAGGATCCCTTGTGACTCTAGTAGAATATAGCCTGCCTGTGGGTCCAGTAGTCTCCTTTGGGGAGTTTGAAGCAAAGGCTGGATGGCCATCTGTTGAGAATGGTTTGATAGTGTCTTCTTGCTTGATAGGAGGGGGTTGGACTGGATGGCCTTTTGGAGATCCCTTCTAACTTTAGTGGAATATAGACTGCCTGGGAGTCTGGTGGAGGTTTTGAAATAAAGACTAGATCTGTCGGGAGGGCTTTGATGGTGCCTTCCTGCTTGGTAGAAGAGGGCTGGACCGGATGGCCTTTGGGGTTCCCTTCTATCTTTAGTGGAATATAGACTGCCTGGGAGTCTGGTGGAGGTTTTGAAATAAAGACTAGATCTGTCGGGAGGGCTTTGATGGTGCCTTCCTGCTTGGTAGAAGAGGGCTGGACCGGATGGCCTTTGGGGTTCCCTTCTATCTTTAGTGGAATATAGACTGCCTGGGAATCCGGTGGAGGTTTTGAAATAAAGACTAGATCTGTCGGGAGGGCTTTGATGGTGCCTTCCTGCTTGGTAGAAGAGGGCTGAACCGGATGGCCTTTGGGGTTCCCTTCTATCTTTAGTGGAATATAGACTGCCTGGGAATCCGGTGGAGGTTTTGAAAGAAAGGCTAAATCACTATCTGTCGGGAAGGTTTTGATGGTGTTTTCTTCCTTGAGAGGAGGGGGCTGGACTGGATGGCCTTTGGGGGTCCCTTCTATGCTTCCACGACAAGCCAGAGCTCTGCTTCTCTCTCACCTGTTCCTGCAGCTGCTGAGAGACGGGCCGCCGGCTGCTCCCGGGTCCCGGTTTGCGCGATGGCACCAGGCGGCCGCAGACGCCGAGGCAAATGGCCGAGACCAGCAGGATGCCCACGTCGGGGGCCACCAGCCGCACCGAGTTGGGGATGTCGTTCAGGTCCAGCCTGGAAGCCGGAGATCGGGGAGGAGGAAGGATAATAGTGAGACACAAACTTTGCGTTCCAGTAGCATTCTCTCCTGACATTTCCCCCGCATCTGTGGCTAATGGCATTGTCATGATCTCCGATCTTTGACATCTCCGGACACAGAGCAAGCACTGACAGCTAAGAACAGATGCCAGCCAGAAAACCTCAATTACTCTCTGGTATGTGAGAGCCCCTATATAAATGGGCTACAGAGAAGATTCTGATATTCTGTACAATAAAACCTGTTGGAATCCACCAGCGTGTGTCTTGGTGCTTTCTTCTGGGGAAGACTTACCCACAGCACAACTGGGAGAAGAAAACCTAACAGGCATCTACAGAGGTTCTCTTGACAGTGATGTTGCCAATAGCAAGTTTGCAGAGCACTGAGTAGCCATGAAGCTTGCAAAGTCAAGTAGCGAGGGTATAATAATAATAATAATAATAATAATAATAATAATAATAATAATAAGAACAACTTTATTTTTATACCCTGCCTCCATCTCACCAGAGGGGACTTGGGGCAGCTTACATGGGGCCAGGCCCAGATAAAAACAATAACAACGTAAAGCACATCAATGGACAAAAGACATTCACCATTATAAAATTTAAACCTTAACCTGTAAAGATAAGTAGCAAACTTCATAAAACATTAATTAATTCACAATTATAAAAATGTAAACATTAACCTATAAAGATAAGTAGCAAACCTAATAAAACATAAATTAAAAACGGAGAGATTGTAAAAAAATAGACTGAGTAAAGCGCATGTAGGTAGTGAAGCAAGTAGAGTGTGTGTGTGTGTGTGTGTGTGTGTGTGTGTGTATCTGTGGAATAATGTCCAGGGTGGGAGAGAGAACCCTTGTCCGTTTAAAGCAAGTGTGGACATTGCAATTAGCAAGCTTGATTAGCATTGAATAGCCATGAAGTTTACAAAGTCAATCAGTGAGGGTATTTGCATAGAGGTGGCCTGACTGTTGTTGCCTGGAGGCATCCTCTGTTTGAGAGGGGTTAAATGGCATGCAAAGGATGCCTCCATGCAACAACTATCAGGTTACCTCTCAAATACCTTCACTGATTGACTTTGCAGCTGCAGGGCTACTCCATGGTATTCAAGCTTGTTAATTGCAACATACACACTCAGACAAGGGTTTTTTTTCTCTCACCCTGGACATTACTCCACAGATATATATACACTCCACTTGCTTCATTACCTCTTTGCAAATACCGTCTCTGATTGACTTTGCAAACTTCATGGCTATACAATGCTAATCAAGCTTGCTAATTGCAACATTCATGCTTGCTTTATACAGACCTGGGTTCTTGCTTCACTGCCAGCAGAACCCTCTGAAGATGCCATTAGCCACAGATGCAGGCGAAACGTCAGGAGAGAATGCTGCTGGAACATGGATGGCCATAAAGCCCCCAAAAACTCACAGCAACCCACTGATTCTAGCCATGAAAGCCTTCAACCACACAATATCAAAAATGCCTCTCCAAAGACTTTCAAAAACGACCCAAATTATTCCTTAGGAGTCTTCAAGTAATTTCCAATCCATAGATCAATATCTGCAAATGATTCCCATTTCTCCCTTTCTTACCTTGTGACCCCGATGTGCTGAGCGAGGGTTTCCCATGTGCTGCCTAAGAATGAGACAGAAAACCGTAATTAAAACAGAATACAAACTGTTGTCGAAGGCTTTCATGGCCGGGATCACAGGGTTGTTGTATGTCTTTCGGGCTGTGTGGCCATGTTCCAGAAGCATTCTCTCCTGACGTTTCGCCCACATCTATGGCAGGCATCCTCAGAGGTTGTGAGGTATGGAGAAAACTAAGCAAAGAGGTTAATATATATCTGTTGAAAGTCTAGGGTGAGAGAGGTCAGTATGAATGTTGTGTAGTTAATCACTTAAATTAGCATTGAAAAGCTTATCTGCTGTCTTCTTCCTGCCTCTGGGGCATCCTTTGTTTAGAGTCGTTAATTGCCCTTGGTTGATTCATGTCTGGAAATCCTCTCAAAAATCAGAACAGTAAATAAAAAGCAACACTCTGAAAACAGAGGATTTCCAGACATGAATCAACCAAGGGCAGTTAACGACTCTAAACAAAGGATGCCCCAGAGGCAGGAAGAAGACAGCAGATAAGCTTTTCAATGCTAATTTAAGTGATTAACTACACAACATTCATACTGACCTCTCTCACCCTAGACTTTCAACAGATATATATTAACCTCTTTGCTTAGTTTTCTCCATACCTCACAACCTCTGAGGATGCCTGCCATAGATGTGGGCGAAACGTCAGGAGAGAATGCTTCTGGAACATGGCCACACAGCCCGAAAGACATACAACAACCCAGAATACAAACTGTTGATTTTGACTCACTAGGTTAGTCTAAATGAGCCACTTTGGCTGTTGTTGCTGTTGGCATTATTATTATTAATCCAGTTAATTAATTGTGTGGCTCACAATCAAAAAGAAACACACTCAAGGAAAAGAATGAGGAGGTGACAACAGAAAACAATGACGATTTCAACCCACATATTCCAGATTCCTAGTTGGACACTCAGGCTGGATCTGCACTTGCTATATAATGCAGTTTGAAACGGCATTATATGGTGAGTTTAGATCCCTATAATGCAGTTATGTGGGTCTGCAAAGTGCATTATATCTATATACAGTAGAGTCTCACTTATCCAACATAAACGGGCCGGCAGAACGTTGGATAAGCGAATATGTTGGATAATAAGGAGAGATTAAGGAGAAGCCTATTAAACATCAAATTAGGTTGTGATTTTACAAATGAAGCACCAAAACATCATGTTAGACAACAAATTTGACAGAAAAGCAGTTCAATACACAGTAATGTTATGTTGTAATTACTGTATTTACGAATTTAGCACCAAAATATCACGATGTATTGAAAACATTGACTACAAAAATGCGTTGGATAATCCAGAACGTTGGATAAGCAAGTGTTGGATAAGTGAGACTCTACTGTAGTGTGATATTTTGATGCTAAATTCGTAAATACAGTAATTACAACATAACATCACTGCGTATCGAACAACTTTTTCTGTCAAATTTGTTGTATAACATGATGTTTAGGTGCTTAATTTGTAAAATCACAACCTAATTTCATGTTTCATAGGCTTTTCCTTAATCCCTCCTTATTATCCAAGATATTCGCTTATCCAAGCTTCTGCCGGCCCGTTTAGCTTGCATAAGTGAGACTCTACTGTAATATGAAATAACGACTGTGATATAATAACACAGAACAATATAATCTCTAACACCAGGACGGTAAATAAATAAAGAGCAACACTCTGAACGCAAGGGAAATTGGGAATTCCAGAAAGGAAACAATCAGGGCCAGCCGACACTTCCCAAGAAAAGGATTCCCCCAGGCAGGAAGCAGCCAGGCTTTGAAGCTGCAAGGCCATCAAATGCTCATCAAGGTGCCTAATGGCAGCATTCATACCTGCCACACCGAGATTATTGATTGCTATTCAAACTAGCCAACCAAGGATTCCGCAAAGTAGAAAGCGGCCAGGTTTGCAAGCAGCAAGGCTATTCAGTGCTATTCAACCTGGCCAAGCAAGATTTCCCCTAGATAGAAAACCCCTAGGCTTTGAAGCCACGAGGCTACTCCGTCCCATAAGCCACAGCAACACGTGGCCGGGCAAAGCTAGTAGCATTATATAGCAAGTGTAGATACAGCCTGAGAGGTGCAAATGCCATCTGTCTGGGAGCTGTCATCGCCTTTCTCTCATCGTTTCTGGCCGGCTTCCCCCTTGGATTCCCCAGGCCCCATAAGGAGAAGCACTTCATGGGCTTCCCCCACAAATAGAAACAGAGGAGAACCCACGCTGTTATATTTGCTACCCTCCAGAACCTGAAACCAGAAGACATCACTGCCTAAGGCTGTGCTTGCACGCATGCATTCCTATATGTCTCTGCTTGCTTGAATGCATACATCAATTTGCAAGCATGCATTTGCATCAAGTTCCACTTGGTATCTGCTACGGTTCAGTTCCAGGACCCAAAAATCCATAAATGCCCAAGTTATAGTAATCAGAACAGCGTCCTTTATAATAAAACTAGCTGTGCCCTGCCACGCGTTGCTGTGGCCCATTGGAATTGCACTCAATAGCTCCGGTTTTTGGGTTTTTTTAGGCCCTGTGGAAGTTTGTGAAGTGATATTTTGTAGTTTCAACCTCGAGGCGTGGTTGTGAAATTTCGAGGTCGGGGGGTGTTTAGTTTTGTTGTTTTGCTCGGTGCCAGGATTCCATCACTTTTATATAGATAGCAAAATCAAGCTTGTTTTTTTTTGAAATCATAGAATTGGAAGTCCATTCCATGCAGTAACATACAATCCAAGTTCAAGGGATTGGCATGAAAACGTCACATAAATTGAGGATAAGACTGTGAGACGGCTGCCTCACTATACTATTCCCTTGCTGGTACTTTTGCTAATTAAGCTTGAAATAATTTGGTTCATATAAGTCTTCACTGAATGAGAAGTAAAACCATCCAAAGGTTCCGTTCCATGAATGAATTAACTCAATGGCATCCTTGACCAAAGCATGGCAATGCTCAACCCAATGAAACAGAGGACTGGGTTCAAACACAACTCAATTAAAAGCAATTGTCGAAAAGCATGCCAATTTAGGAAAACACAACACTGTTGATGGAAAAGCACCTTCCTGGAAAGACTGTCCACAGAGCTAGACCATAAAATTGTCTGCGAGGCAAGTGAGGAATTTGTTGGACTTTGTACTCTTGGCTGAGTTTGTTTTCCAGCAGATATCAGGATAGTTGAAATTGCATAAAGAAGATATATAGTAGTCATGGGCGATTTCAACTATCCCAATATCTTCTGGAAAACAAACTCGGCCAAGAGTACAAAGTCCAACAAATTCCTCACTTGCCTTGCAGACAATTTTATGGTCCAGAAGGTAGAAGAGGCAACAAGGGGATCGGCTACTCTTGATCTAATCTTAACAAATGTGGAAGACCTGATCAATACAGTCGAAGTGGTCGGATCCTTAGAGGCAAGTGACCATGTTCTCCTGCAGTTTGCCATATAAAGGAAGGCTGAAACTAAGACAAGTGAAACACGCATTCTGGACTTTAAGAGAGCTGACTTCCAAAAAATGAAGGAAATACTGAGCGGCATTCCATGGACGCCAATATTAAAAGACAAGGGAGTTAAGGATGGATGGGAGTTTTTTAAAAGTGAAATACTCAAGGCGCAAATGCAAACAGTGCCAACAAAGGGAAAAAAATAAGACAAGTGCGAAGAAACCAGAATGGATGTCCAAAGAACTTCTAACCGAGCTAAGACTCAAAAGTGACATGCATAAGAAGTGGAAAAGATGAGAAATCACCAAAGAAGAATTCAAACGTATAGCCAACTCCTGTAGGGAAAAGGTTCGCAAGGCTAAAGTGCAAAATGAGCTCAGATTGTTGGAAGTTTTTCAGGCTACTCGATGCTATTCAAGCTTGCTAACTGCAACAATTCACACTTGCTTTAAGACAAGAGTTCTTCCCACCCTGGACATTTCACGGGGATATATATATATATATATATATATACACTCTACTTGCTTCACTGCTGACAGAACCTCTGAAGATGCCATTAGCCACAGATGCGAGCGAAACGTTCAGGAGAGAGTGCTGCCGGAGCATGGCCATGCAGCTCGGAAAACTCACAGCAACCCAATCGATCGATCCAATCAACAGAAATGGCACAGAATATAGAAGATCCCAATATCATATACACCCCACTTGCCTCACTGCCAACAGAACCTCTGAAGATGCCATTAGCCACAGATGCAGGCGAAATGTCAGGAGAGAGTGCTGCCGGGGCATGGCCATGAAGCTCGGAAAATTCACAGCAACCCAATCAATCCATAGAAATGGCACAGAATATAGAAGATCCCAATATCATATACACCCCACTTGCTTCACTGCCAACAGAACCTCTGAAGATGCCATTAGCCACAGATGCGCGCGAAACGTCAGGAGAGAGTGCTGCCGGAGCATGGCCATGCAGATCAGAAAACGCATAGCAACCCAATCAATCGATCCAGTCCATAGAAATGGGAAAGAATATAGAAAAGCCCAATGTAATTTTGAAATTCAATCCAAGATTATTTTATTGAAAAACAAAACAAATGGAAAAAGTTCCACAATGTAGCCCTGATGTGTCAAAACAGAATGCAAACAGAACAAGGAGAGTAAACAATAAAGCCAGACAATACTTATGTATCCCCCTTTTGTAACATTTGGATTTTCCTATTAAATCAAGAGTGTTATGCAAGTCTGAATTTTTAATAAAAGGAAGGGGAAAAAGGGCGAACGCATGATTCGTTCCCAAACTTTATCCAAACTTTCCCGCTCTCTCCAGGTGACAAAACGAGTCCAAATGAGCCCGGTTTGTTCCATCTGGAGGTTGTGTTTCCAAGCAGGGAAAGAAATCTGGCTTTTCTTTTCCAAAAAAGCCCTTAAAAGTGTGCCAGATGCCTCCTTGGTGCTCCTTTCGGTTGGCAAAGTGGGATGTTTGGATACAAAAACAATCCCGAGACCTTGCATTTCAGAGGCTTCCAAGGGTCAATCCCTGGCTTTCGGGGCCTCTGTTTTACAACCGCTTGTAAATAGCTCTCTAAAGCAAAATGTCAGCGCCAGACATCAAAGAAACAACAGGAGGGAGCAAACAGAGAGAGAGAGAGAGAAGAAGAACAAAGTTTTGTAATAAGTCTGGGATGCAAAAGGCACACGATGCGCAGAACATTTGCTCCCTTTTGATTTTCCAAAGATAAGAACAAAACAATGTATGGAAAACCTTGCCAAGATCAGGATAATACAAAAGACTCTCAGTTTACCAGATGCAGGAAGCATGTCATTTCTGGTTGCTTGGGAGTTCCTATTAAAAATAGTCCTAACTCATACTATTCTCTGTATTGACTTGATATTAACATTGAAATCCAAGTACGAAGGTTGAATGAAAAGTAATGCCTCCACCTTCATAACTCCTCAACAGATGGCAGTGCAAAGTATGGAACCTGCGGAGACGGGGAAGCCTTAGCATTGAACGGTTGTGTTATTAAAGTGCAAAGTATGGAACCTGTGGAGACGGGGAAGCCTTAGCATTGAACGGTTGTGTTATTAAAGTGCAAAGTATGGAACCTGTGGAGACGGGGAAGCCTTAGCATTGAACGGTTGTGTTGTTAAAGTGCAAAGTATGGAACCTGTGGAGACGGGGAAGCCTTAGCATTGAACGGTTGTGTTATTAAAGTGCAAAGTATGGAACCTGTGGAGACGGGGAAGCCTTAGCATTGAACGGTTGTGTTATTAAAGTGCAAAGTATGGAACCCTGCGCAGATGGGGAAGCCTCAGCATTGAACGGTTGTGTTATTAAAGTGCAAAGTATGGAACCTGTGGAGACGGGGAAGCCTTAGCATTGAACGGTTGTGTTATTAAAGTGCAAAGTATGGAACCTGTGGAGACGGGGAAGCCTTAGCATTGAACGGTTGTGTTATTAAAGTGCAAAGTATGGAACCTTCGGAGATGGGGACGCCTTAGCATTGAACGGTTGTGTTATTAAAGTGCAAAGTATGGAACCTTCGGAGATGGGGACGCCTTAGCATTGAACGGTTGTGTTATTAAAGTGCAAAGTATGGAACCTGTGGAGACGGGGATGCCTTAGCATTGAACGGTTGTGTTATTAAAGTGCAAAGTATGGAACCTGTGGAGACGGGGAAGCCTTAGCATTGAACGGTTGTGTTATTAAAGTGCAAAGTATGGAACCTGTGGAGACGGGGAAGCCTTAGCATTGAACGGTTGTGTTATTAAAGTGCAAAGTATGGAACCTGTGGAGATGGGGAAGCCTTAGCATTGAACGGTTGTGTTATTAAAGTGCAAAGTATGGAACCTTCGGAGATGGGGACGCCTTAGCATTGAACGGTTGTGTTATTAAAGTGCAAAGTATGGAACCTGTGGAGACGGGGACGCCTTAGCATTGAACGGTTGTGTTATTAAAGTGCAAAGTATGGAACCTGTGGAGACGGGGAAGCCTTAGCATTGAACGGTTGTGTTATTAAAGTGCAAAGTATGGAACCTGTGGAGACGGGGAAGCCTTAGCATTGAACGGTTGTGTTATTAAAGTGCAAAGTATGGAACCTGTGGAGACGGGGAAGCCTTAGCATTGAACGGTTGTGTTATTAAAGTGCAATGTATGGAACCTGTGGAGACGGGGAAGCCTTAGCATTGAACGGTTGTGTTATTAAAGTGCAAAGTATGGAACCTTCGGAGACGGGGACGCCTTAGCATTGAACGGTTGTGTTATTAAAGTGCAAAGTATGGAACCTTCGGAGACGGGGACGCCTTAGCATTGAACGGTTGTGTTATTAAAGTGCAAAGTATGGAACCTGTGGAGACGGGGAAGCCTTAGCATTGAACGGTTGTGTTATTAAAGTGCAAAGTATGGAACCTGTGGAGACGGGGAAGCCTTAGCATTGAACGGTTGTGTTATTAAAGTGCAAAGTATGGAACCTTCGGAGACGGGGACGCCTTAGCATTGAACGGTTGTGTTATTAAAGTGCAAAGTATGGAACCTGTGGAGACGGGGAAGCCTTAGCATTGAACGGTTGTGTTATTAAAGTGCAAAGTATGGAACCTGTGGAGACGGGGAAGCCTTAGCATTGAACGGTTGTGTTATTAAAGTGCAAAGTATGGAACCTGTGGAGACGGGGAAGCCTTAACATTGAACAGTTTTGTTGTTAAAGTGCAAAGTATGGAACCCTGCGCAGATGGGGAAGCCTTAGCATTGAACAGTTGTGTTATTAAAGTGCAAAGTATGGAACCTGTGGAGACAGGGAAGCCTTAGCATTGAACGGGGACGCCTTAGCATTGAACGGTTGTGTTGTTAAAGTGCAAAGTATGGAACCCTGCACTGATAGTCGGTCATTGCAACTTAAGCAATGTGCAGTCACTGAATTCTTGAATACAGAAGGTGTCACCCCAAAAGAGATTCCTCAGAGAATGCACACTGTTTATGGGGATTGTGTTGGTGTGAGTCCTGTGTGTCGTTGGGCAAGTGAGTTTAAATATGTTTGGGTGGGAACACCTGACTTGCGTGACAAACAAAGAGTTGGACGTCCTGTGACCGCAACCACCGAGTGTCACAAGCAAAAGGTGGACAGATGGATTCAGGACGATTGTTGTATCACTCGAAAAGAAACGTCAAGTATAATCAGCATTTCACAAGAACGTGTGGGCCACATTATTGCTTTGCTTGGCTATCGGAAGATCTGTGGACGATGGATCCTTTGAGACGCCGGTTGCGGAAACAGAGTGTCGACTTCTTCCGTGACGGTGTCAGAAAACTTGTTCATCGTTGGCAGAAATGTATCCAATTGTCTGGTGATTATGTGGGAAAGTGAATAGTGGTAGTTAAAGAGCACATTCTCAGGATTATTTCTGCATTTGATTTATTAAAATATTCCCATCCAAACCCAAGCAACGAAGGTGGAGGCATTACTTTTCATTCAACTCTCGTACTAACCAGGGCTGACTCTGCTTAGCTTCCATGATCTGGTGTTTTGATGGTATTTAGGTCACTCACTAGATTAGTTTAAATGAGCCGTTGTTGTTGTTGTTGTTATTATTATTTATCCAGTTACTTAATTGTGTGGCTCACAATGAAAAAGAAATGCACTCAAGGAAAAGAATGAGTTGCTGTCAAGAGAAAACAATGACGATTTGAACCCAGATTCCTTGCTGGATACTCAGGTTGGATGAGCACTTGCTATATAATGCAGTTTGCAATGGCAATATACCGTATATCAGTGATGGCCAACCTATGACACGCGTGTCAGCACTGACACGTCTAGCCATTTTTGCTGACACGCTGCCGCATGCAGATTGATTGGATGACTATGTCTTTTGTGGCCAAATTTGGTGTGATTTGGTCCAGTGGTTTTGTTGTTTACTCCATGGGAATTATGCACGTTACATTTATATATATATTATATCATTTTGTTATTATTCTATTATTATTGTAGTATATTATTATATTATTACTATTATATTATTATTATTATTATTACAGTAGAGTCTCACTTATCCAACATAAACGGGCCAGCAGAATGTTGGATAAACGAATATGTTGGATAATAAGGAGGGATTAAGGAAAAGCCTATTGCACATCAAATTAGGTGATGATTTTACAAATGAAGCACCAAAACATCATGTTATACAACAAATTTGATAGAAAAAGTAGTTTAATACGCAGTAATGTAGCAATTACTATGTAGTTAATTACTACTATGTAATGTACTACTATGTAGTAATTACTGTATTTACAAATTTAGCCCCAAAATATCACGATGTATTGAAAACACTGACTACAAAAATGCGTTGGATAATCCAGAATGTTGGATAAGTGAGACTCTACTGTATTCATTATCCATGACTACATTGAAACTGCAATGGAGAGAAGTCAGCATGGAAATTGCAAGAGGTACCATAGATTGTTGTACATGGAAATAATGGTAGTAAATAGTTTTTGATTTATTAAATACAGTTATAGATTACAATTATATATTTTCATTATTTTTTTTCTCAAAGTGACACACCACCCAAGTCATGCTAGGTTTCTTTTGGTGGATTTTGACACACCAAGTGCAAAAGGTTGCCCATCATTGCCGTATATACTCGAAGATGAGTTTTTACTCAAATAGTTTTTGTCTCTTCTCTGGAAGATCATGCTTCTACAAAAGGTTGTGAATTCAATTTTTCTCTAAAAGGTTTTGCAGATTCTGGTTTTCCAAAAGGTTGCAATCTCTCAAAGGTTATGCCTTTCCAAAAATTACGTTGGCGTCAAATAGCATCAATTTGACAGTGCAAATGGACCCCAAGAGAAACGGCGCAAAGTACTCACAGTTGTATCCCAGCCGCTGGTCCAAGCCGGGCACCGTATAGAGGCATATCTGGAAGGCCAAGTGGGCAAGCAGGAAGAGGATGCTGGTGGCCAAAAGGGCTCGGAGGAGGCGGCCCGTGTGACCTGCAAATCCAAGCACAGAGACACGACTGCTTAGCCCTCTCCTTGCACTTTTGATATGGTCAGAAAACTCTAATCGTTCTGAAGTGGAAATCCAGCACTGCGGATAAAAGGTGTTGCACCTCAGCGCTGGTTCACCTTGCTCTTAACACACACTCCACCACAACAGACTAGGTTTAATCAGTCTATATATATAAAAGGGTAATGAAATTTCGGCCTAGGACAAAACAACAAAACTGCACATCCCAGAAACACTAAACTTGGCAGCACAACCCCTCATCCATGCCTCTACGTTCATACAACAAAAAGAGAAGAAAAATAAAGTCCTAATTAGAGGGAGAGGAATTATTGTTTTTATCCAATTGCTGCCATTTAGAAAGCTAAGCTCCGCCCACTTGGTCTCCTAGCAACCCACTCAGCCCAGGGGACAGGCAGAGTTAGGCCTCACTTAGGCCTCTTCCACACTGCCTATAAAATACAGATTACAGTAGAGTCTCACTTATCCAACATAAACGGGCCGGCAGAACATTGGATAAGCGAATATGTTGGATAATAAGGAGAGATTAAGGAAAAGCCTATTAAACATCAAATTAGGTTATGATTTTACAAATGAAGCACCAAAACATCATGTTAGACAACAAATTTGGCAGAAAAAGTTGTTCAATACGCAGTAATGCTATGTAGTAATTACTGTATTTATGAATTTAGCACCAAAATATCATGATATATTGAAAACATTGACTACAAAAATGCGTTGGATAATCCAGAACGTTGGATAAGCGAGTATTGGATAAGTGAGACTCTACTGTATCAGATTTGAACTGGATTATATGGCAGTGTAGACTCAAGGCCCTTCCATACTGCTATATAACCCATTTATAATCTGATATTATCTGCTTTGAACTAGATTATCTTGAGTCCACACTACCATATAATCCACTTCAGTGTGCATTTTATACAGCTGTGAAGAATGGGCCTCATATAATCCAGTTCTAAGCAGATAATATAAGATTATAAATATACAGTAGAGTCTCACTCATCCAACATAAACACCCTGGCAGAATGTTGGATAAGTGAATATGTTGGATAATAAGAAGGGATTCAGGAAAAGCCTATTAAACATCAAATTAGGTGATGATTTTACAAATTAAGCACTAAAACATCATGTGATACAACAAATTTGACAGAAAAGGTAGTTAAATGCGCAGTAATGCTATGTAGTAATTATACCACCATACTTCGCCACAGCAACGCGTGGCCGGGCACAACTAATTTATTGATAAAAGATAGCAAGTCTGAATAAAAAGCAATAAAGAAAGCAATAATCCAAAAGAAATGGCAGTCAGTAAAAAGCAATGTTCCAAATGCAAAGGCAGTCAGTAAAAGGGCAATTTGCAGAATATAGTTCCAAGTCTCTGATATAGGAAATCAGTCCTGAAAACAAGACAACATGAACTTCGGAGTATAATCCAAAACACAGGTTCCAGGCATGAACAAAAGCAAGAATCCTTTTCCACGAGCTTAGACAAGGCAGGAGCCGTGCTTCCAAAACCAAACGTTGCTTCATCTGAAATCTTTCCCCGTTTCTCCCTTATTTACCTATGTTTACAAGCCAAGAAAGCATTTCTCTGTCCTTGAATTCCCACACATTCACCAGCGATTCTAAGGGAGCGTCTGGGACGATGAACCTTTAGCCTTAACCTTGTATCTCTATCTAAGGAAGTCTCCTCTGACTCACTGCCAGAGACACCTGGGACTTGTTGATGTTCCAAATCCTATGAAAGGTCACCCTTATCGCTAGTTTCTGTTTGCTAGCCTGTGGCTTCTCTAACAATTCAGACCCTTCAACATTTCCCTCATCAGAGCCTTTGATATTTCCCTCATCAGCATTGCCTTGGTCAGCCTGCATAAACCCAAATCCCCCTTTATCATCAGACTGAACCACAACAAAAGGTTCCGTGCCTGGCAAGCGTAAGCTAACACCGAATGGGCCAGGAGAGAGAAACACCACGTTAGAATCAAGCCACAAAGATTTAATTCAATTCAACCAAAAAGGATGCAAGTACAAAATGTACGAGCATAAACATACAGAGAAAGCACGACGTCGTATAAAGTTTGACATCGATTCAAAACTCCCGCTCCCTCCCGATTGATTGAAATAGGGCCCGGTCTGAATCTGAGCCTTGATTGGATGGGAGTTCTGCTGATGTCGCAGTTTCGAGACGGGAATTTCCCTTTCACGGGGAAATGACAGCTAAGGATTAGCTGGCCGAGGGACTCATCAGTTGGTGTGACACTCCACTGGGAGCATGCATAATCCGTAAAGACAATATTAAAGAAATTACCATATATACTTGAGTATAAGCCAACCCGAATATAAGCTGAGGCACCTAATTTTACCACAAAAAACTGGGAAAACTTATTGACTCGAGTATAAGACGAGGGTGGGAAATGCAGCAGCTACGGGTCAAATTCAAAAATAAAAATAGATATTAATAAAATTGCATTATTTGAGGCGTCAGTAGGTTAAATGTTTTTGAATCTATATATATAAAAGGGTAATGAAATTTTGGCCTAGGACAAAACAACAAAACTACACATCCCAGAAACACTAAACTTGGCAGCACAACCCCTCATCCATGCCTCTACGTTCATACAACAAAAATAAAATAAAATAAAGTCCGAATTAGAGGGAGAGGAATAATTGTTTTTATCCAATTGCTGCCAGTTAGAAGGCTAAGCTCCGCCCACTTGGTCTCCTAGCAACCCACTCAGCCCAGGGGACAGGCAGAGTTAGGCCTCACTTAGGCCTCTTCCACACTGCCTATAAAATACAGATTATCTGTTTTAACTGGATTATATGGCAGTGTAGACTCAAGGCCCTTCCACACAGCTATATAACCCATTTATAATGGACTTAATGTAAGGTAAAACCTTGACCCTTTACCTTAACTACCACCAGTTCCTCAATACTTTATTTCCCATACCACTAGACTTCACCACAGCAACGCGTGGCCGGGCACAGCTAGTATTTATATAAAACTGTAATTTAAGATAATAATAAGACCTTATTAAGATAATACTGTCCAACTCTGAATACCTATATGCTCAAGTATAAGCCGACCTGAATAGAAACCGGCCAGGACCCTCAGTCGAGTATAAGCCGAGGGGAGATTTTTCAGCCCTAAAAAAGGGCTAAAAAACTAGGCTTATACTCGAGTATATACAGTATAATGAGCTTTTGATTAGCTCTGTGTTTGACAAAGATAGAAGCTTCCAAAGACAACGGTGCAAGTTCCTGAAACAAAAGGTGATGATCTTAGGCAATCAAAGGCTGGGCTATCAGTAAAGAGATTTAACAAATGTACATATTCAGTTTCTGGACAGCAATCTCTCAGTTTCAAGTGAACTATATAGCTACACAAACAATGTTGAGTTTATCTTGCCTGACACAGGAAAACGCCTATCTCTGCATATACATGGACAATGGATTTTGATGACTACCTGGCCTGGGAAATGGCCAGAGGGATTTGCCCAACCTTCCTGTTTTTAAGGAATTATCTCAGCAGGGTTATGGAAAAATGACTGTCTCTGAGCTACATTTTGATACATTCGATAAAGTTTATACATTTCATATACAGTAGAGTTCTGGTTATCCGACCTAAACGGGCGGGCCGAATGTCGGATAACTGGATAATAGGGTTGGATAATAGGGTTTAGGGAAGCCCAGTGTGTGTTGCCCCTGCGGTGCGTTGGATAATATGGAGTGTCGGATAAGTGGAAGTCGGATAACCGGAACTCTACTTGTAAGGAATAGACACAGTGCATGGAAAGATAGAAATTACACAGAAAGTCAAAGAGAATGGATACAATTTATTAAAGGGTTGGAACAATAAAGTCTTTGGAGGGTGCCGCTAGTTTGCTTCCAATCTCCGATGCTTTAAACTTGCAAAAGTTCAAAAAAGATTTTAAACATAGGGGGAAAACATCATATATTTATTCCAGAACCCTTGGCAAACTATAGATCTTCTGAGTATCATGGCTCGACGACAGGTTCCCATTAGAGCCATCCCTCCACATTTGCAAGTTTAATCTTTTTGCCTTAGTATTATTCTTGCATTTGATGGTATGTCCTAGAAACCTTTAGGTTAAGAGAACATCTCTAGTATTGCAACACTAGTGTTTTCCTACTTGTGACACTTTGTATATGCTCAAGATATATGCCATTCGGAGAGAGATTTCGGAATAAACAGCTCCAGTATCAGGTTGTTCCTTGTGCCATGCTTATAATTTGGATTAAATGCACAACATGTGGGAAAAAGTCTCATTGTGACAGCTTTGGCCACGGCTGTCATAAATATTAAATCTCAAAAGGATAACTTAATAGGTTCTTCTGGTTTTCATTGATTTATTGCACTATGAACTCCAGTGAAAGTGGAGCGTCTCTTTCCAAATAATTCTGCTTATTTCCATTAAGCAGATATCTAATGAGGGTTTGACTGCCAACCTAGCAGTTCGAAAACATGCAATTGTGAGTAGAGCAATAGGTACTGCTCCAGCGGGAAGGTAACGGCACTCTATGCAATCATGCCAATGGCCACATGACCTAGGAGGCGTCTAAGGACAACGCCGGCTCTTCGGCTTAGAAATGGAGATGAGCAGATGAGCAATGTCAGGGGAAAACCTTTACTAACCTTATTATTATTATTATTATTATTATTATTATTATTATTATCAGGGAGCATTGGGAAAATGTGGACCTTAGAAATGGAGATGAGCACCAACACCCAGTCGGACATGACTAGACTTAATGTCAAGGGAAAACCTTTACTAACCTTATTATTATTATGATTATTAAGATTACATTATTATTATTATTATTATTATTATTATCAGGGAGCATTGGGAAAATGTGAACCTTAGAAATGGAGATGAGCACCAACACCCAGTCGGACATGACTAGACTTAATGTCAAGGGAAAACCTTTACTAACCTTATTATTATTATGATTATTAAGATTACATTATTATTATTATTATTATTATTATTATTATTATTATTATTATCAGGGAGCATTGGGAAAATGTGAACCTTAGAAATGGAGATGAGCACCAACACCCAGTCGGACATGACTAGACTTAATGTCAAGGGAAAACCTTTACTAACCTTATTATTATTATTATTATTATTATTATTATTATTAAGATTACATTATTATTATTATTATTAAGATTATATTATTATTATTATTATTATTATTATTATTATTATTATTATTATTATTATTATTATTATCAGGGAGCATTGGGAAAATGTGAACCTTAGAAATGGAGATGAGCAGCAACACCCAGAGTCGGACACAACTAAATGTCTAAACCTTTACTTTTAATCAGGGTTCAAACCGGGGATGGACTAGATGGCCTCGGTGGGACCCATCCGAGTTCATCGCTCTCTGATTCTATGAACCCTGCGCTATTTTCAGCCTTTCTCCACTAGAAAAAGTTTGCTTTTCCAATGAAACTGCAGGTTCCAAGTTTGTCTTGGGTCTTCCCTCTCTCGTAGGAGGCCCAAATGCCTCTCCAAAGGGTCTCCTGCGGCCAGAAAATGAATTTGTTTTTGGCCCCGGTCCCTTTTGCCCCTGGCCATGCCAACCTCCCTGGACTTGAATGCCAGGCCGTTCCCAAAATTTGTAAAAAAGGGTTCAAAGCATCCCCGGAGCATGGCATTCCTGCCTTCCCCCCCTTCTCCGTGCCTCCTCCTTCGTGCCGCACATCCGGCCCTGTGTTTGCAGAAGCCGTTTGCCTTGGCAAAGCGGGCAGCCGTGACATCACTCCGCGGGTCATGCGCCAAAAATGCACCCACGGCCACTCCTGACGCAGCACCAGGCCGTCACTCGGCCCTATTTGTGTGGGGCATTGTCCAGACCTTAAAGCGACAGGAACTAGGGCTTGCAGGGAACAGAATCCTAGAGTTGGAAGAGATCTTAAAGGACATCCAGTCCATGCAGGGAGACACAATCACATTGGCTTTTTAAGCCGCTGCATCACAGTGTTGGCTCATGTTTAGCTTGCAGTAGCATCAAAGGATCTTAAAGTAAGAAAAGAAGGATCTTAAAGTCAGAAGCATTTTTCTAATATGAAGACACAATCATATTGGCTTTTTTAGCCGCTGCATCACAGTGTTGGCTCAGGTTTAGCTTGCAATGGCATCATAGGCTCTTAAAGTCCAAGTCCTTTCTGCTATGAAGACACAATCATATTGGCTTTTTTCGCCGCTGTATCACAGTGTTGGCTCGTGTTTCGCTTGCAGTAGCATCATAGGATTTTAAAGTAAGAAAAGAAGGATCTTAAAGTCAGAAGCATTTTTCTACTATGAAGACACAATTATATTGGCTTTTTTAGCCGCTGCATCAGTGTTGGCTCGTGTTTAGCTTGCAGTGGAATCATAGGCTCTTAAAGTCCAAGTCCTTTCTGCTATGAAGACACAATCGTATTGGCTTTTTAAGCCGCTGCATCACAATGTTGGCTCATGTTTAGCTTGCAGTAGCATCATAGGATCTTAAAGTCAGAAGGGTCTTTCTACTATGAAGACACAATCATATTGGCTTTTTTAGCCGCTGCATCATAGGTTCTTAAAGTCCAACTCCTTTCTGCTATGAAGACACAATAGCATTGGCTTTTTAAGCTGCTACATCACAGTGTTGGCTCGTGTTTATCTTACAGTAGCATCATAAGATCTTAAAGTCAGAAGGGCCATCCAGTCCAACTCCTTTCTACTATGAAGACACAATCATATTGGCTTTTTTCGCCCCTGCATCACATTGTTGCCTCGTGTTTCGCTTGCAGTAGAATCATAGGATCTTAAAGTCAGAATTTCCATCCAGTTCAATCCAATTCTGATATGTAGGAAGACACAATTGCATTGGCTTTTTAAGCCGCTGCATCACAGTGTTGGCTCATGTTTAGCTTGCAGTAGAGTCATAGGATCTTAAAGTCAGAATTGCCATCCCGTTCAATCCAATTCTGATATGAACTTTTGGAAGATCTGCTCTTCTTCTCTCTCTGGCCTCCCCGCTGGACGGCTGTCGGAAAAGTCTTCTTCTTTCTCCCTGTTTCGTTCCCTTCTTCCTCCCTTCCAACTCCTCTAATATGGAGAGGAAAAAGTGAGCTGTCCCCTTTCCCAGTCTGGCCCAGTTTCCCTCTCTGGGAGGCACCCGGCTGAGATTTATGTCCTGACCGTTGAGTTGGTGGAAATTTCCAGCCTTGGCGGCAAAGGTGAACCGCCAGGACCTTCTACAAGGAGCGTCAGCCTTCAAAGCCAATATGTTCATCGAATCATAATGTTAGAAAGGGGCACCCAAAGGCCATCCAGACCAACCCCCTTCTGCCTGACAGGAGGACACAATGCAAGCCCTCTCAACAGATGGCCATCCACTCCACTCCAAAGAAGGAGACTTTACTCTGAATCCTAGAGTTGGAAGGGGCACTCAAAGGCCATCCAGACCAACCCCCTTCTGCCCGGCAGGAAGACACAATGCAAGCCTTCCCGACAGATGGCCATCCACTCCACTCCAAAGAAGGAGACTTTACTCTGAATCCTAGAGTTGGAAGGGGCACTCAAAGGCCATCCAGACCAACCCCCTTCTGCCCGGCAGGAAGACACAATGCAAGCCTTCCCGACAGATGGCCATCCACTCCACTCCAAAGAAGGAGACTTTACTCTGAATCCTAGAGTTGGAAGGGGCACCCAAAGGCCATCCAGACCAACCCCCTTCTGCCCGGCAGGAAGACACAATGCAAGCCTTCCCGACAGATGGCCATCCACTCCACTCCAAAGAAGGAGACTTTACTCTGAATCCTAGAGTTGGAAGGGGCACCCAAAGGACATCCAGACCAACCCCCTTCTGCCCGGCAGGAAGACACAATGCAAGCCTTCCCGACAGATGGCCATCCACTCCACTCCAAAGAAGGAGACTTTACTCTGAATCCTAGAGTTGGAAGGGGCACCCAAAGGACATCCAGACCAACCCCCTTCTGCCCGGCAGGAAGACACAATGCAAGCCTTCCCGACAGATGGCCATCCACTCCACTCCAAAGAAGGAGACTTTACTCTGAATCCTAGAGTTGGAAGGGGCACTCAAAGGCCATCCAGACCAACCCCCTTCTGCCCGGCAGGAAGACACAATGCAAGCCTTCCCGACAGATGGCCATCCACTCCACTCCAAAGAAGGAGACTTTACTCTGAATCCTAGAGTTGGAAGGGGCACCCAAAGGCCATCCAGACCAACCCCCTTCTGCCCGGCAGGAAGACACAATGCAAGCCTTCCCGACAGATGGCCATCCACTCCACTCCAAAGAAGGAGACTTTACTCTGAATCCTAGAGTTGGAAGGGGCACCCAAAGGACATCCAGACCAACCCCCTTCTGCCCGGCAGGAAGACACAATGCAAGCCTTCCCGACAGATGGCCATCCACTCCACTCCAAAGAAGGAGACTTTACTCTGAATCCTAGAGTTGGAAGGGGCACCCAAAGGACATCCAGACCAACCCCCTTCTGCCCGGCAGGAAGACACAATGCAAGCCTTCCCGACAGATGGCCATCCACTCCACTCCAAAGAAGGAGACTTTACTCTGAATCCTAGAGTTGGAAGGGGCACTCAAAGGCCATCCAGACCAACCCCCTTCTGCCCGGCAGGAAGACACAATGCAAGCCTTCCCGACAGATGGCCATCCACTCCACTCCAAAGAAGGAGACTTTACTCTGAATCCTAGAGTTGGAAGGGGCACCCAAAGGACATCCAGACCAACCCCCTTCTGCCCGGCAGGAAGACACAATGCAAGCCTTCCCGACAGATGGCCATCCACTCCACTCCAAAGAAGGAGACTTTACTCTGAATCCTAGAGTTGGAAGGGGCACCCAAAGGACATCCAGACCAACCCCCTTCTGCCCGGCAGGAAGACACAATGCAAGCCTTCCCGACAGATGGCCATCCACTCCACTCCAAAGAAGGAGACTTTACTCTGAATCCTAGAGTTGGAAGGGGCACTCAAAGGCCATCCAGACCAACCCCCTTCTGCCCGGCAGGAAGACACAATGCAAGCCTTCCCGACAGATGGCCATCCACTCCACTCCAAAGAAGGAGACTTTACTCTGAATCCTAGAGTTGGAAGGGGCACCCAAAGGACATCCAGACCAACCCCCTTCTGCCCGGCAGGAAGACACAATGCAAGCCTTCCCGACAGATGGCCATCCACTCCACTCCAAAGAAGGAGACTTTACTCTGAATCCTAGAGTTGGAAGGGGCACCCAAAGGACATCCAGACCAACCCCCTTCTGCCCGGCAGGAAGACACAATGCAAGCCTTCCCGACAGATGGCCATCCACTCCACTCCAAAGAAGGAGACTTTACTCTGAATCCTAGAGTTGGAAGGGGCACCCAAAGGACATCCAGACCAACCCCCTTCTGCCCGGCAGGAAGACACAATGCAAGCCCTCTCAACAGATGGCCATCCACTCCACTCCAAAGAAGGAGACTTTACTCTGAATCCTAGAGTTGGAAGGGGCACTCAAAGGCCATCCAGACCAACCCCCTTCTGCCCGGCAGGAAGACACAATGCAAGCCTTCCCGACAGATGGCCATCCACTCCACTCCAAAGAAGGAGACTTTACTCTGAATCCTAGAGTTGGAAGGGGCACTCAAAGGCCATCCAGACCAACCCCCTTCTGCCCGGCAGGAAGACACAATGCAAGCCTTCCCGACAGATGGCCATCCACTCCACTCCAAAGAAGGAGACTTTACTCTGAATCCTAGAGTTGGAAGGGGCACTCAAAGGCCATCCAGACCAACCCCCTTCTGCCCGGCAGGAAGACACAATGCAAGCCTTCCCGACAGATGGCCATCCACTCCACTCCAAAGAAGGAGACTTTACTCTGAATCCTAGAGTTGGAAGGGGCACCCAAAGGACATCCAGACCAACCCCCTTCTGCCCGGCAGGAAGACACAATGCAAGCCTTCCCGACAGATGGCCATCCACTCCACTCCAAAGAAGGAGACTTTACTCTGAATCCTAGAGTTGGAAGGGGCACTCAAAGGCCATCCAGACCAACCCCCTTCTGCCCGGCAGGAAGACACAATGCAAGCCTTCCCGACAGATGGCCATCCACTCCACTCCAAAGAAGGAGACTTTACTCTGAATCCTAGAGTTGGAAGGGGCACTCAAAGGCCATCCAGACCAACCCCCTTCTGCCCGGCAGGAAGACACAATGCAAGCCTTCCCGACAGATGGCCATCCACTCCACTCCAAAGAAGGAGACTTTACTCTGAATCCTAGAGTTGGAAGGGGCACCCAAAGGCCATCCAGACCAACCCCCTTCTGCCCGGCAGGAAGACACAATGCAAGCCTTCCCGACAGATGGCCATCCACTCCACTCCAAAGAAGGAGACTTTACTCTGAATCCTAGAGTTGGAAGGGGCACCCAAAGGACATCCAGACCAACCCCCTTCTGCCCGGCAGGAAGACACAATGCAAGCCTTCCCGACAGATGGCCATCCACTCCACTCCAAAGAAGGAGACTTTACTCTGAATCCTAGAGTTGGAAGGGGCACTCAAAGGCCATCCAGACCAACCCCCTTCTGCCCGGCAGGAAGACACAATGCAAGCCTTCCCGACAGATGGCCATCCACTCCACTCCAAAGAAGGAGACTTTACTCTGAATCCTAGAGTTGGAAGGGGCACCCAAAGGCCATCCAGACCAACCCCCTTCTGCCCGGCAGGAAGACACAATGCAAGCCTTCCCGACAGATGGCCATCCACTCCACTCCAAAGAAGGAGACTTTACTCTGAATCCTAGAGTTGGAAGGGGCACCCAAAGGACATCCAGACCAACCCCCTTCTGCCCGGCAGGAAGACACAATGCAAGCCTTCCCGACAGATGGCCATCCACTCCACTCCAAAGAAGGAGACTTTACTCTGAATCCTAGAGTTGGAAGGGGCACTCAAAGGCCATCCAGACCAACCCCCTTCTGCCCGGCAGGAAGACACAATGCAAGCCTTCCCGACAGATGGCCATCCACTCCACTCCAAAGAAGGAGACTTTACTCTGAATCCTAGAGTTGGAAGGGGCACCCAAAGGCCATCCAGACCAACCCCCTTCTGCCCGGCAGGAAGACACAATGCAAGCCTTCCCGACAGATGGCCATCCACTCCACTCCAAAGAAGGAGACTTTACTCTGAATCCTAGAGTTGGAAGGGGCACTCAAAGGCCATCCAGACCAACCCCCTTCTGCCCGGCAGGAAGACACAATGCAAGCCTTCCCGACAGATGGCCATCCACTCCACTCCAAAGAAGGAGACTTTACTCTGAATCCTAGAGTTGGAAGGGGCACTCAAAGGCCATCCAGACCAACCCCCTTCTGCCCGGCAGGAAGACACAATGCAAGCCTTCCCGACAGATGGCCATCCACTCCACTCCAAAGAAGGAGACTTTACTCTGAATCCTAGAGTTGGAAGGGGCACCCAAAGGACATCCAGACCAACCCCCTTCTGCCCGGCAGGAAGACACAATGCAAGCCTTCCCGACAGATGGCCATCCACTCCACTCCAAAGAAGGAGACTTTACTCTGAATCCTAGAGTTGGAAGGGGCACCCAAAGGACATCCAGACCAACCCCCTTCTGCCCGGCAGGAAGACACAATGCAAGCCTTCCCGACAGATGGCCATCCACTCCACTCCAAAGAAGGAGACTTTACTCTGAATCCTAGAGTTGGAAGGGGCACTCAAAGGCCATCCAGACCAACCCCCTTCTGCCCGGCAGGAAGACACAATGCAAGCCTTCCCGACAGATGGCCATCCACTCCACTCCAAAGAAGGAGACTTTACTCTGAATCCTAGAGTTGGAAGGGGCACCCAAAGGACATCCAGACCAACCCCCTTCTGCCCGGCAGGAAGACACAATGCAAGCCTTCCCGACAGATGGCCATCCACTCCACTCCAAAGAAGGAGACTTTACTCTGAATCCTAGAGTTGGAAGGGGCACTCAAAGGCCATCCAGACCAACCCCCTTCTGCCCGGCAGGAAGACACAATGCAAGCCTTCCCGACAGATGGCCATCCACTCCACTCCAAAGAAGGAGACTTTACTCTGAATCCTAGAGTTGGAAGGGGCACCCAAAGGCCATCCAGACCAACCCCCTTCTGCCCGGCAGGAAGACACAATGCAAGCCTTCCCGACAGATGGCCATCCACTCCACTCCAAAGAAGGAGACTTTACTCTGAATCCTAGAGTTGGAAGGGGCACTCAAAGGCCATCCAGACCAACCCCCTTCTGCCCGGCAGGAAGACACAATGCAAGCCTTCCCGACAGATGGCCATCCACTCCACTCCAAAGAAGGAGACTTTACTCTGAATCCTAGAGTTGGAAGGGGCACTCAAAGGCCATCCAGACCAACCCCCTTCTGCCCGGCAGGAAGACACAATGCAAGCCTTCCCGACAGATGGCCATCCACTCCACTCCAAAGAAGGAGACTTTACTCTGAATCCTAGAGTTGGAAGGGACCCCCAAAGGCCATCCAGACCAACCCCCTTCTGCCCGGCAGGAAGACACAATGCAAGCCTTCCCGACAGATGGCCATCCACTCCACTCCAAAGAAGGAGACTTTACTCTGAATCCTAGAGTTGGAAGGGGCACCCAAAGGCCATCCAGACCAACCCCCTTCTGCCCGGCAGGAAGACACAATGCAAGCCTTCCCGACAGATGGCCATCCACTCCACTCCAAAGGACAGGTTGCTCACCTGTAACCATGTTTCTTCGAGTGTACTCTGTGAATTCACACTAATGGAGAAGCTGCGCCTGCGCAGGTTCCGACGGAAACTCTTCCAAGCTGAAGTTCAAATTTTGGCGGTAACCACGCCCCCCTCCCCAAGGGGCATATAAGGCAGCCCCAGGCGCCCGCTCTCCAGTTCCTACGCCGCCAAGGCAACGAGAAAGGGAGAGGTTTGCCAGAGGGGAAGGAAGGGCGGGTTTGTGTGAATTCACAGAGTACACTCGAAGAAACATGGTTACAGGTGAGCAACCTGTCCTTTTTCTTCGTGTACTCTGTGAATGCACACTAATGGAGACTAACACGCTAAGGTCCCGGATGGTGGGACAAGGCAAACTCGACAATCAGTGAATGTCCAAACACATGTTTATTAGGACATAGAAAAAATAACCGTCCCAAGGGACCAGTGCAATAAATTGTCCGAAAGGACCAGTGCAATGCAACATGAGCATCATAGAAGAAGAACATAACATGGAAGGAATTTTTCAATAAACATGATAGAGAAAAATACACAATTGCGTAGTGCATATAAACGCTCTCCCAGGGGGAGAGGGACAAACACATCTTGGTCTTTGGCATATCCGCCAGGGCCAACGAGGCGGTACAAAGCAACAGAGCAACTGCTCAATACAATCATGGGAAAAAAAAACATATCCCTAGAGGCAGGTATGGGGAAAAAACCCCGTCCAACTTGAAGGAGAGGTATAGAGAGTCACCTGTGGGTGAATATGAAGAGAAAAAACGTCTGAGAGTCAGGAGAGGCAAGATGAGAGTACTGATCTTGCAAAGGCCGAGTCTTTAAGGGCCTTACTGTCCAGCCTGTAGTGAGAGACAAACGTGAGAGGGTTTGACCAGATAGCCGCTTTACATATGGAGTCAAGCGGAATACCCCTAAGGAAGGCGGTCGACGCCGAGAGGCCCCTAGTCGACCTCGGGCGGATGGAAGGAGGGGGAGGTCGCTTGGCTAGTTCATAGGCCAACTCAATGGCCTGAGCGATCCAGTGGGACAGTCTTTGGGAAGAGATGGGATTACCCAACTTGTCCTGGGCATAGGCGACAAAGAGTCTTTGTGACTTACGAATGTCCTTAGTACGGTCCCTGTAGAAAAGAAGTGCTCTCCGAACGTCGAGAAGGTGCAGTTTTTGCTCGAGAGGAGAGGAGGGGTTAGAGAAGAAAGCTGGTAAGACAATGTCCTGGTTGAGGTGGAAGGCTGACACCACCTTAGGAAGAAAGGTAATGTCCGGGCGAAGAACAGCGCGGTCATGGTGGAAACGAAGATAAGGCTCGTCGACTCTGAGGGCAGCGAGCTCGGATGGCCGTCGTGCCGACGTGATCGCCACCAGAAAGGCCAACTTCCAGGAGAGCAGGCGTAGATCGGTCGAGGCAAGCGGTTCGAAGGGAGCAGAAGACAGTTGAGAAAGTACAAGTTCGAGGCTCCAGCCCGGCGTAGGTGGTAGCGACGGCGGGCAGATGTTATTGTAGCCCCGGAGAAAGGTTTTGATCAGGTGGTGAGAAAAAAGAGATGGCTGGCCGTGGCGCTGAAAAGACCAGGAAAGAGCTGCGAGATAAGCTTTTATAGAGGCAAGAGAAAGTTTCTTCTCGACGAGAGTCATGAGGAAGTCGAGGACCACCGATACCGAGGTCGGGAAGGTGTCGACGTTACGGGATCGAAGGAAGGCATGAAAGCGAGAGAGTTTGTAGGAATAAGCCTTGGTAGTAGACGGCTTATGGGCTGCCCGCAGGACGTCTTGCAGATTCTGCGGAAGAGAGGCTAGGTAAGAATCCTCCATGCAGTGAGATGAAGGGAAGAAAGGTCCGGGTGAAGAATTTTGCCGTCCTCCCGTGAGAGAAGGTGCGGCGAGAGAGGCAGAGGGTGAAACGATCCTCTGGAGAGGCGAAGAAGGGCTGGATACCACGGTTGGCGGGGCCAGGCCGGAGCTATGAGAATCGCCGTGACCGAGATCGAGAGAAGTTTTTCGAGAACTTTCGGTATGAGGGGAATCGGTGGAAAAAGATAAAGCATCTCCGCCGACCAGTCCAGAAGAAAGGCATCCCCTAGGCAGCCGGGGAAAGAGTTCGGGGGGAGCCTCGCTCCGTAGCGGGGTAGCTGAGCGTTGTGGGGAGACGCGAAGAGATCCAGAGTAGGGCGCCCCCAGAGGCGGAACAGACCGTCGAGGACCTCGGGATTGAGCTTCCATTCGTGAGAGGAAGAAGTCATCCTGCTGAGGGCATCCGCTAAGCCGTTTTGGGCGCCCGGTAGGTGGATTGCAGAGATCTGTACGCCGTGGGCTATGCACCAAATCCAGAGACGAGAGGAGAGGAGCATCAGTTTCCTCGAACCCGTACCACCCTGTTTGTTGATGTAGAATACTGCTACTAGATTGTCCGATTGAATGAGGATGGACTTGTGGCGGATGAGGGGGGAGAATGCTTTTAGGGCTTTGAGAATGGCGAGAAGTTCGAGGAAGTTTATGTGGTTGGCCCTCTCTGACGGGGACCAAAGATTTTGAACCGTTAGACCGTTCATGTGGGCTCCCCAAGCGTAGGTGGAGGAGTCTGTGGTTATGGTTAGCGATGGCGGGGCTGGATGGAAAGGAAGGCCCTTGCACACGTTTTGGTGAGACATCCACCATGAGAGAGACTGGCGGACGGACGACGGTACCGACAGGTATCTGGAGTTGTGGTGGTGGAACGGTTTGAAAGTGTCTATAAACCACCTTTGCAGGGTCCGAAGGCGCAGCCTGGCAAACGGGGTCGTGAGAACCGTGGAGGCCATGTGGCCTAGAAGGACCTGAATGACACGGGCTCTGACCCTCCGGGCAGATCGACAAAGGGCGATATGGTGGCGGAGAGCCAGGAATCTGTCGAACGGAAGTGACACAGTCTCTGCGACGGAGTCGAAGAGGGCCCCGATGAACCGGATTCGGGTTGACGGGGAGAGATTTGACTTCTCGGAATTGAGTTGGAGGCCGAGAGATTTTAGAAGACGCAGCGTGAAAGAGACGTGATTTTGGAGAAGAACCGGGTCGGGCCCGACGAGAAGCCAGTCGTCCAGATAAGGAAAGACCGTGATGCCATGTAGCCTGAGGTGGGCCGCTACGGCGGCGACAACCTTGGTGAAGACCCTCGGGGCCGTGACGAGACCGAAGGGCAAAACGGTAAACTGGTAGGTTTGGTCGAGAACTTTGAAGCATAGGAACCGTCTGTGCGCCTCTCGTATTGCCACGTGGAAGTAGGCGTCTCGTAAGTCTATGGAGGCAAAGTAGTCTCCCCGCTGCAGCATCGGGAGGATAGAGGCAATAGAGACCATCCTGAATTTGGAGGGGCGGATGAATATATTGAGTGCCCTTAAGTCCAGAATCGGGCGTAGCCCGCCTCCTCTTTTCGGGACTGTAAAGTATCTGGAGAAGAAACTTAAAGGGTCCAGTTCGGGAGGGGAGGGACGGATAGCGCCTTTGGCCAGTAGCGCTTCGACTTCGGCCAGTATCTCTGGGGAAGGGTTTGAGTGGAGAACGTGACCTGTAGGAGGGAGGTCCATGAACTCTAAGGCGTAGCCGTCTTGGACAATGCGGAGAACCCATGCATCTGAAGTAATAGAGTCCCATTGATTGTAGAAAGGGGCTAGTCGGTCTGCAAAGATACCGAAGGGACGAGGCAGCGTGGGCTCTACAACGGTAGCGGGCGAGGAGCTTTGGCAGGGGTTGGCGTCAGGTACGCCGATTAGGCTGCGGAGGAGCAGGGGTGGATCGACCGCGTTGCTTTTGCGGATGAGGTCCCCGGCGAGGTTGGTGATGGGCTTGATTGTTCGAGCCCGAAGGCCGCCTGAAAGAATGGTGTCTGAAAGATTGCGGCGGGAAACGGCGGGAACGGTGCGGGAACCAGCGAGTGCGCTGAGGTTGAGGTTGGTCGCCACATTTAGACGCAAGAATTTTAAAGTCATGATTAGACTTGAGTTTGTCATCGGTACCGGCGTGAAACAGTCCGAGCGCGTCAAAGGGAAGGTCCTCAATGACCTGTCTGGAAGATGAGGAGAGACCCGAAGACCTCAGCCAGGCGTGGCGGCGAATGGAAATCGCGTGGGCAATCATTTTACCCGCAGTATCACCTGTATGCTTCGCCATTTGTATTTGGTGGTGAGCGAGCGAGTCTGCCTCCTGTTGGAGGGTAGTGAGGACGGAGCGGTCTTCGTCCGACATCTTAGCGAAGAAGGGCTGCGCCTTCTCCCAGATAATTTGTTGGTAGGCACCCATGCAGGCTCCATAATTCGCCATGCGGCAAAGCAAAAGGGCTCCGGAATAAAGTTTTCGACCCACGGCGTCGAAGCGCTTCCCCTCTCTGTCGGCCGGAGTATTCGACTGACGACCTGAGGATTGAGAGGCCTTAACGACCAGGGAGTTAGGGTCGGGATGGTGTTTGAGCCACTCCAGGGTATCATCGTCGGTACGGTACCAAGTCTCGATCCTCTTCGAGGTCGGAGGAATGGAGGAAGGGTTTTTCCAGGAGGCCTGGATAACGTCCAACAGATAAGGCAGAAAGGGGAGAAGCGTGGCCGGCGGAGCTTGGGCCTGCACCCTTTTGAAGACTGGGTCAGACACTGCTTTGGAGGTTTGCTTGATCTCCAAACCCAGGGCGTCGGCCATCCTGACCATTTGCTCAGCGAAAGCGCGAACATTGTCAGTAGGAGAAGGCGGGTCCGCCTCATACGCGTCGTGGGGAGGAGAGAGGTCGAAACCGAGAGAGACCACCGAGGCCGAGAGGACAGAGTCTGGGCGGTCGACATCAGCATCTTCCTCCTCAGCCCCTTGGGGGGACTGAGGGGGAGAAGACAGCACAGTCTCGGGAGGAGGCAAGGCCTCGCGGGAAGAGAGGGCCGGAGGCCGAAGGTCCTTAGAGGCTGAGGCCTGGGCTGCCCGAGCCAGGCGAGCCGTTTGTCTGCCACGCTCCGGTGTCGAGGTGGGAGGGAAGAGCTGTTGGCGCGACGAGCGAGGCGGCGCAAGGGGCTCCGGCACCGGCACCCTGACCACCGTTTGGGTAGAGTGGTGGGGTGAGTCCTGCAGCTCCCCATCAGACAGGGGGTGCAATGGAGACTGAGAAACATCTCTAGGCCTCTGGGCTGGTACAATAGGAGAAGACCTTCTCGAGGAAGTTGTCGAGGAAGATGGCGGGTCTTTCTTTGAGGAGGCCGAGGAGGAGGAGCGCTGAGTTAGCCGTTTCTTCGCCGGCGGTTGCTTGGATGCAACCCTCAAGGACTTGCCAGGTGTGGGAGGAACCACAGCTGAGTCGGATTGCGCTCGACGAGACTCCTCGTGAGCCCTTTTAAAGGCTATTTTGATAGCAGAGGAGGACGGAGGGGAACCGATACGAGAGCGGATCGAGGTCACCGAAGCCAGAGAGCTCGACGTCGAGGAAGGTCCCACCTTTCCGGAGCGGGTCGACACGGTCGCCGTCGTCACAGTACACGGTGGTTTGACCGGTTTAGCGGCCCTGGAGGTCTTGGACGCTCTGGACGAGACCGAGGAAGCCTTGGCTGCCGGAGGCTTAGTTGGTGGTGCCGACATAGCTCTCAAAGCTGAGGACGCCGACGTACCCGACGTCGACGGAGTCGGTTCTGGCGCGAGAGATTTTTCGTAGAGCGCCGCTCTAAGCCTAGCGGCTCTGTTCTTTCTGGCCTGAGCCGTGAGAGCTAGGCAAAAACGGCAGGTACTGACCACATGAGCCTCGCCAAGACAGAAGAGGCACTTGGCGTGGCCGTCCGAGTCAGGAATTTTAGCAGCACACTGCGTGCAACGCTTGAAACGAGTAGTAGACATGCGAAGAGTCCGAAGTGAACCTTGCGGCGGAAAAAAAGGAACTGGAGAGCGGGCGCCTGGGGCTGCCTTATATGCCCCTTGGGGAGGGGGGCGTGGTTACCGCCAAAATTTGAACTTCAGCTTGGAAGAGTTTCCGTCGGAACCTGCGCAGGCGCAGCTTCTCCATTAGTGTGCATTCACAGAGTACACGAAGAAAAAGAAGGAGACTTTACTCTGAATCCTAGAGTTGGAAGGGGCACTCAAAGGCCATCCAGACCAACCCCCTTCTGCCCGGCAGGAAGACACAATGCAAGCCTTCCCGACAGATGGCCATCCACTCCACTCCAAAGAAGGAGACTTTACTCTGAATCCTAGAGTTGGAAGGGACCCCCAAAGGCCATCCAGACCAACCCCCTTCTGCCCGGCAGGAAGACACAATGCAAGCCTTCCCGACAGATGGCCATCCACTCCACTCCAAAGAAGGAGACTTTACTCTGAATCCTAGAGTTGGAAGGGGCACTCAAAGGCCATCCAGACCAACCCCCTTCTGCCCGGCAGGAAGACACAATGCAAGCCTTCCCGACAGATGGCCATCCACTCCACTCCAAAGAAGGAGACTTTACTCTGAATCCTAGAGTTGGAAGGGGCACTCAAAGGCCATCCAGACCAACCCCCTTCTGCCCGGCAGGAAGACACAATGCAAGCCTTCCCGACAGATGGCCATCCACTCCACTCCAAAGAAGGAGACTTTACTCTGAATCCTAGAGTTGGAAGGGACCCCCAAAGGCCATCCAGACCAACCCCCTTCTGCCCGGCAGGAAGACACAATGCAAGCCTTCCCGACAGATGGCCATCCACTCCACTCCAAAGAAGGAGACTTTACTCTGAATCCTAGAGTTGGAAGGGGCACTCAAAGGCCATCCAGACCAACCCCCTTCTGCCCGGCAGGAAGACACAATGCAAGCCTTCCCGACAGATGGCCATCCACTCCACTCCAAAGAAGGAGACTTTACTCTGAATCCTAGAGTTGGAAGGGGCACTCAAAGGCCATCCAGACCAACCCCCTTCTGCCCGGCAGGAAGACACAATGCAAGCCTTCCCGACAGATGGCCATCCACTCCACTCCAAAGAAGGAGACTTTACTCTGAATCCTAGAGTTGGAAGGGGCACTCAAAGGCCATCCAGACCAACCCCCTTCTGCCCGGCAGGAAGACACAATGCAAGCCTTCCCGACAGATGGCCATCCACTCCACTCCAAAGAAGGAGACTTTACTCTGAATCCTAGAGTTGGAAGGGACCCCCAAAGGCCATCCAGACCAACCCCCTTCTGCCCGGCAGGAAGACACAATGCAAGCCTTCCCGACAGATGGCCATCCACTCCACTCCAAAGAAGGAGACTTTACTCTGAATCCTAGAGTTGGAAGGGGCACCCAAAGGCCATCCAGACCAACCCCCTTCTGCCCGGCAGGAAGACACAATGCAAGCCTTCCCGACAGATGGCCATCCACTCCACTCCAAAGAAGGAGACTTTACTCTGAATCCTAGAGTTGGAAGGGGCACTCAAAGGCCATCCAGACCAACCCCCTTCTGCCCGGCAGGAAGACACAATGCAAGCCTTCCCGACAGATGGCCATCCACTCCACTCCAAAGAAGGAGACTTTACTCTGAATCCTAGAGTTGGAAGGGACCCCCAAAGGCCATCCAGACCAACCCCCTTCTGCCCGGCAGGAAGACACAATGCAAGCCTTCCCGACAGATGGCCATCCACTCCACTCCAAAGAAGGAGACTTTACTCTGAATCCTAGAGTTGGAAGGGGCACCCAAAGGCCATCCAGACCAACCCCCTTCTGCCCGGCAGGAAGACACAATGCAAGCCTTCCCGACAGATGGCCATCCACTCCACTCCAAAGAAGGAGACTTTACTCTGAATCCTAGAGTTGGAAGGGGCACTCAAAGGCCATCCAGACCAACCCCCTTCTGCCCGGCAGGAAGACACAATGCAAGCCTTCCCGACAGATGGCCATCCACTCCACTCCAAAGAAGGAGACTTTACTCTGAATCCTAGAGTTGGAAGGGACCCCCAAAGGCCATCCAGACCAACCCCCTTCTGCCCGGCAGGAAGACACAATGCAAGCCTTCCCGACAGATGGCCATCCACTCCACTCCAAAGAAGGAGACTTTACTCTGAATCCTAGAGTTGGAAGGGGCACTCAAAGGCCATCCAGACCAACCCCCTTCTGCCCGGCAGGAAGACACAATGCAAGCCTTCCCGACAGATGGCCATCCACTCCACTCCAAAGAAGGAGACTTTACTCTGAATCCTAGAGTTGGAAGGGGCACTCAAAGGCCATCCAGACCAACCCCCTTCTGCCCGGCAGGAAGACACAATGCAAGCCTTCCCGACAGATGGCCATCCACTCCACTCCAAAGAAGGAGACTTTACTCTGAATCCTAGAGTTGGAAGGGGCACCCAAAGGACATCCAGACCAACCCCCTTCTGCCCGGCAGGAAGACACAATGCAAGCCTTCCCGACAGATGGCCATCCACTCCACTCCAAAGAAGGAGACTTTACTCTGAATCCTAGAGTTGGAAGGGGCACCCAAAGGACATCCAGACCAACCCCCTTCTGCCCGGCAGGAAGACACAATGCAAGCCTTCCCGACAGATGGCCATCCACTCCACTCCAAAGAAGGAGACTTTACTCTGAATCCTAGAGTTGGAAGGGACCCCCAAAGGCCATCCAGACCAACCCCCTTCTGCCCGGCAGGAAGACACAATGCAAGCCTTCCCGACAGATGGCCATCCACTCCACTCCAAAGAAGGAGACTTTACTCTGAATCCTAGAGTTGGAAGGGGCACTCAAAGGCCATCCAGACCAACCCCCTTCTGCCCGGCAGGAAGACACAATGCAAGCCTTCCCGACAGATGGCCATCCACTCCACTCCAAAGAAGGAGACTTTACTCTGAATCCTAGAGTTGGAAGGGGCACCCAAAGGACATCCAGACCAACCCCCTTCTGCCCGGCAGGAAGACACAATGCAAGCCTTCCCGACAGATGGCCATCCACTCCACTCCAAAGAAGGAGACTTTACTCTGAATCCTAGAGTTGGAAGGGGCACCCAAAGGACATCCAGACCAACCCCCTTCTGCCCGGCAGGAAGACACAATGCAAGCCTTCCCGACAGATGGCCATCCACTCCACTCCAAAGAAGGAGACTTTACTCTGAATCCTAGAGTTGGAAGGGGCACTCAAAGGCCATCCAGACCAACCCCCTTCTGCCCGGCAGGAAGACACAATGCAAGCCTTCCCGACAGATGGCCATCCACTCCACTCCAAAGAAGGAGACTTTACTCTGAATCCTAGAGTTGGAAGGGACCCCCAAAGGCCATCCAGACCAACCCCCTTCTGCCCGGCAGGAAGACACAATGCAAGCCTTCCCGACAGATGGCCATCCACTCCACTCCAAAGAAGGAGACTTTACTCTGAATCCTAGAGTTGGAAGGGGCACCCAAAGGACATCCAGACCAACCCCCTTCTGCCCGGCAGGAAGACACAATGCAAGCCTTCCCGACAGATGGCCATCCACTCCACTCCAAAGAAGGAGACTTTACTCTGAATCCTAGAGTTGGAAGGGGCACCCAAAGGACATCCAGACCAACCCCCTTCTGCCCGGCAGGAAGACACAATGCAAGCCTTCCCGACAGATGGCCATCCACTCCACTCCAAAGAAGGAGACTTTACTCTGAATCCTAGAGTTGGAAGGGGCACCCAAAGGCCATCCAGACCAACCCCCTTCTGCCCGGCAGGAAGACACAATGCAAGCCTTCCCGACAGATGGCCATCCACTCCACTCCAAAGAAGGAGACTTTACTCTGAATCCTAGAGTTGGAAGGGGCACTCAAAGGCCATCCAGACCAACCCCCTTCTGCCCGGCAGGAAGACACAATGCAAGCCTTCCCGACAGATGGCCATCCACTCCACTCCAAAGAAGGAGACTTTACTCTGAATCCTAGAGTTGGAAGGGGCACTCAAAGGCCATCCAGACCAACCCCCTTCTGCCCGGCAGGAAGACACAATGCAAGCCCTCTCAACAGATGGCCATCCACTCCACTCCAAAGAAGGAGACTTTACTCTGAATCCTAGAGTTGGAAGGGGCACCCAAAGGACATCCAGACCAACCCCCTTCTGCCCGGCAGGAAGACACAATGCAAGCCTTCCCGACAGATGGCCATCCACTCCACTCCAAAGAAGGAGACTTTACTCTGAATCCTAGAGTTGGAAGGGGCACCCAAAGGACATCCAGACCAACCCCCTTCTGCCCGGCAGGAAGACACAATGCAAGCCTTCCCGACAGATGGCCATCCACTCCACTCCAAAGAAGGAGACTTTACTCTGAATCCTAGAGTTGGAAGGGGCACTCAAAGGCCATCCAGACCAACCCCCTTCTGCCCGGCAGGAAGACACAATGCAAGCCTTCCCGACAGATGGCCATCCACTCCACTCCAAAGAAGGAGACTTTACTCTGAATCCTAGAGTTGGAAGGGGCACCCAAAGGACATCCAGACCAACCCCCTTCTGCCCGGCAGGAAGACACAATGCAAGCCTTCCCGACAGATGGCCATCCACTCCACTCCAAAGAAGGAGACTTTACTCTGAATCCTAGAGTTGGAAGGGGCACTCAAAGGCCATCCAGACCAACCCCCTTCTGCCCGGCAGGAAGACACAATGCAAGCCTTCCCGACAGATGGCCATCCACTCCACTCCAAAGAAGGAGACTTTACTCTGAATCCTAGAGTTGGAAGGGGCACCCAAAGGACATCCAGACCAACCCCCTTCTGCCCGGCAGGAAGACACAATGCAAGCCTTCCCGACAGATGGCCATCCACTCCACTCCAAAGAAGGAGACTTTACTCTGAATCCTAGAGTTGGAAGGGGCACCCAAAGGACATCCAGACCAACCCCCTTCTGCCCGGCAGGAAGACACAATGCAAGCCTTCCCGACAGATGGCCATCCACTCCACTCCAAAGAAGGAGACTTTACTCTGAATCCTAGAGTTGGAAGGGGCACTCAAAGGCCATCCAGACCAACCCCCTTCTGCCCGGCAGGAAGACACAATGCAAGCCTTCCCGACAGATGGCCATCCACTCCACTCCAAAGAAGGAGACTTTACTCTGAATCCTAGAGTTGGAAGGGGCACCCAAAGGACATCCAGACCAACCCCCTTCTGCCCGGCAGGAAGACACAATGCAAGCCTTCCCGACAGATGGCCATCCACTCCACTCCAAAGAAGGAGACTTTACTCTGAATCCTAGAGTTGGAAGGGACCCCCAAAGGCCATCCAGACCAACCCCCTTCTGCCCGGCAGGAAGACACAATGCAAGCCTTCCCGACAGATGGCCATCCACTCCACTCCAAAGAAGGAGACTTTACTCTGAATCCTAGAGTTGGAAGGGACCCCCAAAGGACATCCAGACCAACCCCCTTCTGCCCGGCAGGAAGACACAATGCAAGCCTTCCCGACAGATGGCCATCCACTCCACTCCAAAGAAGGAGACTTTACTCTGAATCCTAGAGTTGGAAGGGACCCCCAAAGGCCATCCAGACCAACCCCCTTCTGCCCGGCAGGAAGACACAATGCAAGCCTTCCCGACAGATGGCCATCCACTCCACTCCAAAGAAGGAGACTTTACTCTGAATCCTAGAGTTGGAAGGGGCACCCAAAGGACATCCAGACCAACCCCCTTCTGCCCGGCAGGAAGACACAATGCAAGCCTTCCCGACAGATGGCCATCCACTCCACTCCAAAGAAGGAGACTTTACTCTGAATCCTAGAGTTGGAAGGGGCACCCAAAGGACATCCAGACCAACCCCCTTCTGCCCGGCAGGAAGACACAATGCAAGCCTTCCCGACAGATGGCCATCCACTCCACTCCAAAGAAGGAGACTTTACTCTGAATCCTAGAGTTGGAAGGGGCACCCAAAGGACATCCAGACCAACCCCCTTCTGCCCGGCAGGAAGACACAATGCAAGCCTTCCCGACAGATGGCCATCCACTCCACTCCAAAGAAGGAGACTTTACTCTGAATCCTAGAGTTGGAAGGGGCACCCAAAGGACATCCAGACCAACCCCCTTCTGCCCGGCAGGAAGACACAATGCAAGCCTTCCCGACAGATGGCCATCCACTCCACTCCAAAGAAGGAGACTTTACTCTGAATCCTAGAGTTGGAAGGGACCCCCAAAGGCCATCCAGACCAACCCCCTTCTGCCCGGCAGGAAGACACAATGCAAGCCTTCCCGACAGATGGCCATCCACTCCACTCCAAAGAAGGAGAGTTTACTATACTCTCAGCCCTAGAGTTGGAAGAGGCACCCAAAGGACATCTAGCCCAACCCCAGTCTGCCCGGCAGGAGGACACAATGCAAGCCCTCCCAACAGATGGCCATCCACTCCACTCCAAAGGAGAGTTTACTATACTCTCAGCCCTAGAGTTGGAAGGGGCACCCAAAGGACATCTAGCCCAACCCCAGTTTGCCAATACAAACCCTCCCGTGACTCCATAGCATTGCACCAGGACAGTTCAAGCAGGGTCAAGCTGCATTCCAGGTGAGATATTCATGCTCTCTGGGCTGGAAAGCACGAATTCACAGCAAGGCGGCTATGAATAGGAGGAAGAGACGGGACTGAGGTTTTAATTGAAACCTACATTTCCTCCCGACCAACCAACTGGGGAGTGGGAGACCACAAGAGGAAGGAGGCCAGGACACGGTGCCATCTTTAGCACCGTTCACACCCCACGGTTACGTCTAAATATACCTGCCGTGGGGCCCAAAAGAGAGGAGGTGGTAGACTACATAGCCTTGAGCCATGACAGTTCAATTGCATTAACTCAACAGTAGAAACACCCCAAAGTTTTGGGTAAGCAAGACCCATTAGATGGAGGAAAGACCTGCTCCCAGTGGAGAGGAAAACTCATTTCTTTGCATGGATCAATATAGGAGTCAATATTTTTGTTTTAACTTTGTAGTACCCACACCTTGAGCCATGAGAAGAAATTAATAATAATAATAATAATAATAATAATAATAATAATAATAATATGAAATCCAGCATATCTATCTTGTTTGCTGTGTCAAAATAAAATAATAATAATAATAATAATAATAATAATAATAATAATAATAATAATAATAAACCAGTACAAGAAAGCCACACTACAAACTAGAGCTGACAGCTGGCACAACAAAACATTGCATGGAAAGTTCCTTGACAAAATTGAAGGAAAAGCTGATAAGGAGAAGACCTGGCTCTGGCTCACGAATGGGACCCTGAAGAAGGAGACAGAAGGACTGATCCTTGCAGCCCAGGAGCAAGACATCAGGACAAAGGCAATCAAGGCCAAGATCGAAAAATCAGCTGAAGACCCAAAATACAGACTGTGCAAGAAAACCGATGAAACCATTGATCATATCCTCAGCTGCTGTAAGAAAATTGCACAGACAGACTACAAACAGAGGCACAACTATGTGGCCCAAATGAGTCATTGGAACTTATGCCTCAAGTACCACCTCCCAGCAGCAAAGAACTGGTGGGATCACAAACCTGCAAAAGTATTGGAAAATGAGCACGCAAAAATACTGTGGGACTTCTGAATCCAGACTGACAAAGTTCTGGAACACAACACACCAGACATCACAGTTGTGGAAAAGAAAAAGGTTTGGATGATGGATGTCGCCATCCCAGGTGACAGTCGCATTGACGAAAAACAACAGGAAAAACTCAGCCGCTATCAGGACCTCAAGATTGAACTGCAAAGACTCTGGCAGAAACCAGTACAGGTGGTCCCGGTGGTGATGGGCACACTGGGTGCCGTGCCAAAAGATCTCAGCCGGCATTTGGAAACAATAGACATTGACAACATTACGATCTGCCAACTGCAAAAAGCCACCCTGCTGGGATCTGCGTGCATCATCCGAAAATACATCACACAGTCCTAGACACTTGGGAAGTGTTCGACTTGTGATTTTGTGATACGAAATCCAGCATATCTATCTTGTTTGCTGTGTCATACAATAATAATAATAATAATAATAATAATAATAATAATAATACATCACACAGTCCTAGACACTTGGGAAGTGTTTGACTTGTGATTTTGTGATATGAAATCCAGCATATCTATCTTGTTTGCTGTGTCATACAATAATAATAATAATAATAATAATAATAATAATAATAATAATAATAATAATAATAATACATCACACAGTCCTAGACACTTGGGAAGTGTTTGACTTGTGATTCTGTGATACGAAATCCAGCATATCTATCTTGTTTGCTGTGTCATACAACGTCATTGTGTCAATAATAATAATAATAATAATTTGTGAAACGAAATCCAGCATATCTATCTTGTTTGCTGTGTCATAATAAAATAATAATAATAATAATAATAATAATAATAATAATAATAATAATAATAATAATTGTTATTGTTATTGCAAACTGCTGGCTTACAAGCCACCATGAGCGACCCAATGAGATTGCCAATGGTAAGAGCACGGTGTTTTGAACTGTAACTCCCAGCTGGCACAGGCTTGTTGCAGAACGCTGGGAGATGCAGTGAATGCCAGCAATACAACCCTCTTTTCTACAAAACAGGCCTGTCCTTTTGAAACAGGAAAGGCTTTCTGGCCTTTCTGTGATCAGGACCCGGAGATGGCCGAGCGGCACGTCACCAAGGGCCAGCTGGACACAAACACACGCGTCCCTTTGCAGACCCCGAGGGATGGGCTTGCCAGGAAGGAAGCCAACTCCCGGCCCTGACGGGTGGGGAAACTGAGGAAGGATCCGGGGGAAGGAAGAGAAAGAAGGGCTTGCAATAAGCCAGGAAGGGTGGGGAGTTTTCTGGTTGTTGTCGAAAGCTTGCATGGCCTGAATCACTGGGTTGCTGTGAGCTCTTGGTCTATATGGACATGTTCCAGAAGCATTCTCTCCTGAGGTTTCGCCTGCTTCTGTGGCTAATGGTACTCTTGACAGTGAGGCAAGTGGTGTGTATATACAGTAGAGTCTCACTTATCCAACATAAACGGGCCGGCAGAATGTTGGATAAGCAAATACGTTGGATAATAAGGAGGCATTAAGGAAAAGCCTATTAAACATCAAATTAGGTTATGATTTTACAAATTAAGCACCAAAGCATTATGTTATACAGCAAATTTGGCAGAAAAAGTAGTTCTATACGCAGTAATGCTATGTAGTAATTACTGTATTTATGAATTTAGCACCAAAACATTGACTACAAAAATGCGTTGGATAATCCAGAATGTTGGATAAGCAAGTGTTAGATAAGTGAGACTCTACTGTATCTCTTTGGAATAATGTCCAGGGCGGGAGAAAGGACCTTTGTCTGTTTGAAGCAAACGTGGATGTTGCAATTAGCAAGCTTGATTAGCATTGAGGAGCCATGAAATTTGCAAAGTGAGGGTCTCTGCATAGGGTTAGCCTGCCCTCTGTTTCCTGGAGGCACCCTCTGTTTAATGTATTTGATTACCACTACAGTAGAGTCTCACTTATCCAACACACACTTATCCAACGTTCTGCCGGCCTGTTTATGTTGGGTAAGTGAGACTCCACTGTATTTAAAAAAAACCCACCGGAATCAAGGCAGCAAAAAATCAAGTCCAAGTTAACAGCCCCAAATAAAGGGTGCCTCCAGGCAACAGAGGGCAGGCTAACCCTATGCAGATACCATCACGGATTGACTTTGCAACTTCATGGCCTGAATGTCAAGGCCATGAATCTAAACACAATAGGCCAGAAATAATAATAATAATAATAATAATAATAATTATTATTATTATTATTATTTACACTCCATTTTATCAATATTCTTACAGTATACAGGAGAATAAAAACCCCATAAATATGCACACCTTACCTTTTATAGTCTGTTCCGTGGGACCCAGGAACCACGGCAAGAGAAGCAGGTAGAGAAGGTAGACTAAGGAGAGGGCGTTGAACCGGAAGAGGCACGCTGCGGAGAGGAAGAAGGAAAGAAAGAGTGGAAATCAGTCCAAATCTATCTATATAAAAGGGTAATGAAATTTTGGCCTAGGACAAAACAACAAAACTACACACCCCAGAAACACTAAACTTGGCAGCACAATCCCTCATCCGTGCCTCTACGTTCATACAACAAAAAGAAAAGGAAAATTAAGTCCTAATTAGAGGTAGAGGAATAATGGTTTTTATCCAATTGCTGCCAGTTAGAAGGCTAAGCTCCATCCACTTGGTCTCCTAGCAACCCACTCAGCCCAGGGGACAGGCAGAGTTAGGCTTCACAAATGAGAGTAAATGAATAGGTTCCGCTCCGGCAGGAAGGTAACGGCACTCCGTGCAGTCATGCCGGCCACATGACCTTGGAGGTGTCTACGGACAACGCTGGCTTTTCGGCTTAGAAATGGAGATGTTCACCAACCCCCTGAGTCAGACACGACTGGACTTAATGTCAGGGGAAAACCTTTACCTTTTTATACATTCGACATTCACATAAGTGTATACAACAGTAATAAAGTACAGTCAACTGTTGAAATACACAGCAGTATCTTACAAAATATAATGTTTCAAGAAACTGCAATCTTAGAGACTTAAATGCAACCTGGAGTCAACATAGAGTAGTCTATGATATTTGAACAATTTCTCAGGACTCTTTACCCTTGACCTTAACTACCACCAATTCCTCAAAACTTTATTTCCCATACCACCAGACTTCGCCACAGCAACGCGTGGCCGGGCACAGCTAGTTATCTATATTTAACATGCATAATCTGTGTCAGCATGGTGTGTGTCTACACTATAGAATTAACACAGTTTGATACTGCTTTGACTGCTATGGCTCAATGTTATTGAGTCCTGGGAGTTGTAGTTGTGCTAATAATAAACAGTTTGATACTGCTCTAACTGCCATGGCACAATGCTACGGGGTTCTCGGAGTTGTAGTTTTGCTAAGAATGAATGCAGTTTGATCCCGCTGTAACTGGCTCAAAACTATGGGGTCCTGGGAGTTGTAGTTTTGCTAAGAATGAAAACAGTTTGATACTTCTTTAACTGCCATGGCTCAATGCTATGGGGTCCTGGGAGTTGTAGTTTTGCTAAGAATGAAAACAGTTTGATACTTCTTTAACTGCCATGGCTCAATGCTATGGGGTCCTGGGAGTTGTAGTTTTGCTAAGAATGAAAACAGTTTGATACTTCTTTAACTACCATGGCTCAATGCTATGGGGTCCTGGGAGTTGTAGTTTTGCTAAGAATGAAAACAGTTTGATACTTCTTTAACTGCCATGGCTCAATGCTATGGGGTCCTGGGAGTTGTAGTTTTGCTAAGAATGAAAACAGTTTGATACTTCTTTAACTGCCATGGCTCAATGCTATGGGGTCCTGGGAGTTGTAGTTTTGCTAAGAATGAAAACAGTTTGATACTTCTTTAACTGCCATGGCTCAATGCTATGGGGTCCTGGGAGTTGTAGTTTTGCTAAGAATGAAAACAGTTTGATACTTCTTTAACTGCCATGGCTCAATGCTATGGGGTCCTGGGAGTTGTAGTTTTGCTAAGAATGAAAACAGTTTGATACTTCTTTAACTACCATGGCTCAATGCTATGGGGTCCTGGGAGTTGTAGTTTTGCTAAGAATGAAAACAGTTTGATACTTCTTTAGCTACCATGGCTCAATGCTGTTGGGTCCTGGGAGTTGTAGTTTTGCTAAGAATGAAAACAGTTTGATACTTCTTTAACTGCCATGGCTCAATGCTATGGGGTCCTGGGAGTTGTAGTTTTGCTAAGAATGAAAACAGTTTGATACTTCTTTAACTGCCATGGCTCAATGCTATGGGGTCCTGGGAGTTGTAGTTTTGCTAAGAATGAAAACAGTTTGATACTTCTTTAACTGCCATGGCTCAATGCTATGGGGTCCTGGGAGTTGTAGTTTTGCTAAGAATGAAAACAGTTTGATACTTCTTTAACTGCCATGGCTCAATGCTATGGGGTCCTGGGAGTTGTAGTTTTGCTAAGAATGAAAACAGTTTGATACTTCTTTAACTACCATGGCTCAATGCTATGGGGTCCTGGGAGTTGTAGTTTTGCTAAGAATGAAAACAGTTTGATACTTCTTTAACTACCATGGCTCAATGCTATGGGGTCCTGGGAGTTGTAGTTTTGCTAAGAATGAAAACAGTTTGATACTTCTTTAACTGCCATGGCTCAATGCTATGGGGTCCTGGGAGTTGTAGTTTTGCTAAGAATGAAAACAGTTTGATACTTCTTTAACTGCCATGGCTCAATGCTATGGGGTCCTGGGAGTTGTAGTTTTGCTAAGAATGAAAACAGTTTGATACTTCTTTAACTGCCATGGCTCAATGCTATGGGGTCCTGGGAGTTGTAGTTTTGCTAAGAATGAAAACAGTTTGATACTTCTTTAACTGCCATGGCTCAATGCTATGGGGTCCTGGGAGTTGTAGTTTTGCTAAGAATGAAAACAGTTTGATACTTCTTTAACTGCCATGGCTCAATGCTATGGGGTCCTGGGAGTTGTAGTTTTGCTAAGAATGAAAACAGTTTGATACTTCTTTAACTGCCATGGCTCAATGCTATGGGGTCCTGGGAGTTGTAGTTTTGCTAAGAATGAAAACAGTTTGATACTTCTTTAACTGCCATGGCTCAATGCTATGGGGTCCTGGGAGTTGTAGTTTTGCTAAGAATGAAAACAGTTTGATACTTCTTTAACTGCCATGGCTCAATGCTATGGGGTCCTGGGAGTTGTAGTTTTGCTAAGAATGAATGCAATTTGATCTCACTTTAACTGCCATGGCTGAATGTTATGGGGTCCTGGGAGTTGTAGTTTTGCTAAGAATGAACACAGTTTGATACTGCATTTACTGCCATGGCTCAATGCTATGGGGTCCTGAGAGTTGTAGTTGTGCTAAGAATGAACGCAGTTCGATTCCGCTGTAACTGTCACGGCTAAATACTATGGGGTCCTGGGAGTTGTCATGGATCAATGCTGTGGGATCCCAGGAGTTGTAGTTTTGCTAAAACTGTAAAATGAATACAGTTTGGCCCCAGTTAACTACAGTGGCTCAATGCCATGGGGTCCTGAGAGTTGTAGTCAGGCGAGGCACCAGCAAAGCTAGGGACTTGAGAAAACTCCAGCTCCCAGCATTGTAGAGCATTCATAGCACTGAGACATGGTGGTTGGAATAATGTTCAACTGCACTCATTCTCTAATTGGTTCCTTGTAGCCATAAATAAATACAAACGGAGCAAAGCAGTGCCAAGAAAGAGACACAGATTGAAGGAGTGGAAAGAAATCCTCGCTTGGATTTTTCCACATTTCAGTTTTTCTCTTTGCTAAAATCAGGTTCGGAATTTGTCAACCTGCCTGAAACAAGCGGTTGTTATTTTTTTTTCCTTGGTTTGACTGTGGCGAAACCTCCCAGCCAGTTGGCACCAAACGGGGAGTCGGCAGATGTAGTGTTTGTTCCCTTTGGACGGCCCCGAGTTCGAGGAAAAGACGGCGGCAGAGAAACCGGAGCCAAAGCCAATCCCATTCGGAGAGCTTTCGGGGGTCATAATAATAATAATAATAATAATAATAATAATAATAATAATAATAATAATAGTTCTTGTGTTGTCGGAGGATTTCATGGCCAGAATCACTGGGTTGTTGTGAGTTTACCGGGCTGTCTGGCCATGTTCCGGAAGCATTCTCTCCTGACGTTTCACCCACATCTATGGCAGGCATCTTCAAGTTGTGAGGTCTGTTGGAAACTAAGCAAGTGAGAATGTGTTGTCGAAGGCTTTTGTGGCCAGAATCACTAGGTTGCTGTGAGTTTTCAATGCTGTCTGGCCATGTTCCAGAAGCATTCTCTCCTGACATTTCACCCACATCTATGGTAGGCATCTTCAGGTTGTGAGGTTTGTTGGAAACTAAGCAAGTGAGAATGTGCTGTCGAAGGCTTTTGTGGCCAGAATCACTAGGTTGCTATGAGTTTTCCATGCTGTCTGGCCATGTCCTAGAAGCATTCTCTCCTGACGTTTCACCCACATCTATGGCATGCATCCTCAGAGGTTGTGAGGTCTGTTGGAAACTAGGCAAGTGGGGTTTATAGATCTCCAGGGTGGGAGAAAGAACTCTTGTCTGTTTGAAGCAAGTGCAAATGTTGCAATTGGCCATCTTGATTAGCATTGAACGGCCTTGCAGATTCAAAGCCTGGCTGCTTCCTGACTGGGGTTGGATGGATGGCCATCTGTCAGGGGTGCTTTGAATGCAACTTTTATTTATTATTTATTTATTATGATTTATTTCCAACATTTGTATCCCACCCTTCTCACCTGAAGGGAATCAGGGTGGCTTACAACAATGGCAACAATTCGATGCCCACACAAAAACAATATCCACAACACATAAAATCAATTAAAACTATTAAATACAATAAAAAATTACAATATATAAACTTCCTGCTTCCTGGCAGGGGGTTGGATTAGATGGCACATTAAGTCTCTTCTATGATTCTATGGGGGAATCCTTTGTTGGGAGGTGTTAGCTGCCCCTGATTGTTTCCTGTCTGGAACTCCCCCATTTTCAGAGTGTTGCTCTTTATTTACTGTCCTGATTTTAGAAGTGTTTTTAAAATACTGGGAGCCAGATTTTGTCCAAAAATGCACCACGAGACCAAGCACATAAAAGGCATCACACCCTTCTTGCAAATTCCTCCCCAAAGTTCAAAGCCAGACAAATGAGCTTTTGGTCTCTTTTCCTCGCCCCAAACAAAACTGTAATTTTGGACTAAAAATAAACCCGAGCAACGAGGAAAAGGCTGGGTTCCCTTTTGTGTGCCATTGCAACATTCAGGCTCTGGATCAGGGTTGCAACACGGAACATACACACACACATACATGACAATTGTTGCTATTGAGAGAAACACATCTGGGTTAATTTTTAAATAATTGCAAGATTTGTTACCCAAACCCTTTGCATGCTTTTAAATGACTGAAAACAAAAACACAAGAATTATCTCTTTCTCTTTTTTTGGCAGAGAAGGCTAAAGGCCTTTGCGAACTAAAACTCCCAGGATTCTATTGCATTGAGCCATGGCAATTGAAGTGGTCCAAAACTGCATTATAATTCTGTAATGTAGATGCACTCTTTGGCAGAAGATACTAAAAACCTTTGGAAACTACATCTCCCAGGATTCCATAGTATTGAGATATGGTAGTTGAAGAGGTACAAAACTGCATTCATTGTGCAGCGTAGATGCACTCTTTGGCAGAGGAGTCTAAAGGCCTTTGCAAACTACAACTCCCAGGATTCTATTGCATTGAGCCATGGCAGTTGAAGAGGTCCAAAACTGTATTATAATTCTGCAGTGTAGATGCATTATTTGGCAGAGGAGGCTGAAGACCTTTGAAAACTACAATTCCCAGAATTCCACAACATTGAGCTTTAGCAGTTGAAGAAGAATCAAACTGTATTATAATTCTGCAATATAGAACAACTCTTTGGCCTAGGAGGCTGAAGACCTTTGAAAACTACATTTCCCAAAATTGCATAGAATTGAGCCAGGGCAGTTGAGGATTCCATAGCATTGAGCTTTGGCAGTTGAAGAGGTACGAAACAGCATTATAATTTTTCAGTGTAGATGCACTCTTTGGCAGAAGAAGCTAAAGACCTTGGAAAACTACAATTCCCAGAATTCCATAGCATTGAGCCAGGACAGTTGGGGATTCCATGGCACTGAGCTTTGGCAGCTGAAGAGGTACCAAACTGCGTTCATTTTGCAGCGTAGATGCACTCTTTGGCAGAAGAAGCTAAAGACCTTGGAAAACTACATCTCCCAGAATTCCATAGCATTGATCCAGGGCAACTGAGGATTTCATAGCACTGAGCTTTGGCAGCAAAAGAAGTACCCAACTGCATCCCTTCTGCAGTGTGCATGCAATTTTTGGCAGAAGAAGCTAACCACCTTTGGAAACTACATCTCCCAGGATTCCAAAAATAAAGTTATTAAAAATATTATAGGATTGAGCTAGGGCAGTTGAAGAGGTACGAAACTGCATTTTAATTCTGCAGTTTCTTTGGCAGAGGAGGCTGCAGACCTTTGAAAACTACAATTCCCAAGATCCCAGAGTATTTGATCCTGGCTGTTAAAGCAGCATCGAATTGTACTCATTCTACAATGTAGATGCATCCTGACACTGGGATCAATTGCTTTTTAGCTTGGGAACACAACTCCATGTTGGGGATGCTGGGAGTCGGAGTCCGCATCAGGACAAGCTCTGAGCATTATTCCAAATGGAAAAGCGGGGCCGAAAAAGGGAGATGTATTTCCAAAGCCTCTGAGCAGCAAAGTGGGTGAGGTCATGGAAGAAAAATGCCTCCTCCCCGGCCAACAAAGAGCCTTTTTTCACTTCCAACGGAGCCTGGATTATGGAAGATTATCTGGTCTTTGGATGCTGGATTTCCCCTTTATTTTGGGGAAAGGGACACCCTAACCCCCCGTTTATTTTACATGTCACAGGCCAACAATCCCTTCCACGGAAGGAAACAGCAGAGCCATCCGATGGTGTCAAAACCCAGGAGCCAAACTGAGAATTATTTTGCATTTGGATCAAACCGAAAACGTGCTCCGTTTGTTCCAGTAGCAACTTTCCAGGCTTTCGCCTCCTTGATCTCTCATAAATCTCCCTTCAGTTCCCATCCTTCTTAAATCATGTTTCCTTTAATATTCTTCTCCCTTTACATCTCCCATTGCAGTTGAAGGAGGGCCAAACTGCATTAATTCTTCAGTGTGGACATAATAATAACAATAATAATAATAATAATAATAATAATAATAATAATAATAATAATATACTGGGAGCTGCGCGCATCATCCGAAAATACATCACACAGTCCTAAACACTTGGGAAATGTTCGACTTGTGATTTTGTGATACGAAATCCAGCATATAGATCTCGTTTGCTGTGTCTGACTATGTCGTTGTGTCAATAATAATAATAATAATAATAATAATAATAATAATAATAATAATAACAACACATCACACAGTCCTAAACACTTGGGAAGTGTTCGACTTGTGATTTTGTGATACGAAATCCAGTCTGACCATGTTGTTGTGTCAATAATAATAATAATAATAATAATAATAATAATAATGCAGTCAAAGAAGAAGAGCATGCCCTGGCAGAATATGTCAAGCAAAGTGAAGAACCTGCTTTGATTGAAGTCAAAAATCAGAAACTCCTCAAAGCACAGCAGACAAAAAACCAGTACAAGAAAACCGCACTACAAACTAGAGCTGACAGCCGGCACAACAAAACATTGCATGGAAAGTTCCTTGACAAAATTGAAGGAAAAGCTGATAAGGAGAAGACCTGGCTCTGGCTCACGAATGGGACCCTGAAGAAGGAGACAGAAGGCCTGATCCTTGCAGCCCAGGAGCAAGACATCAGGACAAAGGCAATTCAGGCCAAGATTGAAAAATCAGCTGATGACCCAAAATGCAGACTGTGCGAGGAAACCGACGAAACCACGGATCATATCCTCAGCTGCTGTAAGAAAATTGCACAGACAGACTACAAACAGAGGCACAATCATGTGGCCCAAAGGATTCATTGGAACTTATGCCTCAAGTACCACCTCCCAGCAGCAAAGAACTGGTGGGATCACAAACCTGCAAAAGTCTTGGAAAATGAGCATGCAAAGATACTGTGGGACTTCCGAATCCAGACTGACAAAGTTCTGGAACACAACACACCAGACATCACAGTTGTGGAAAAGAAAAAGGTTTGGATCATGGATGTTGCCATCCCAGGTGACAGTCGCATTGACGAAAAACAACAGGAAAAACTCAGCCGCTCTCAGGACCTCAAGATTGAACTTCAAAGACTCTGGCAGAAACCAGTGCAGGTGGTCCCGGTGGTGATGGGCACACTGGGTGCCGTGCCAAAAGATCTCAGCCGGTATTTGGAAACAATAGACATTGACAAAATTACGATCTGCCAACTGCAAAAGGCCACCCTACTGGGATCTGCGCGCATCATCCGAAAATACATCACACAGTCCTAGACACTTGGGAAGTGTTCGACTTGTGATTTTGTGATACAAAATCCAGCATATCTATCTTGTTTGCTGTGTCATAATAATAATAATAATAATAATAATAATAATAATAATAATAATAATAATAATATAATACTGGGATCTGCATGCATCATCCGAAAATACATCACATAGTCCTAAACACTTGGGAAGTTTTCGACTTGTGATTTTGTGATACAAAATCCAGCATATCTATCTTGTTTGCTGTGTCATAATTAAAATAATAATGATAATAATAATAATAATAATAATTCTTTATTTTTCTATCCCGCCTCAATCTCCCCGAAGGGACCCGGGGAGGCTAACATGGGGCCAAGCCCAAAGGAACAAAACATAAACATGATTAAAAACATAAGTAAACAATATCATCAAAACGGATAAAATATAACAGATTAAAACACGATGATACAGTATAACACAATAAAATAAAATGAAATGATCAGGTCAAAAGTGCAAGGTATACAGTTGTAAGACCATTTAATAAAGTGCCTGGACAAAGTGCCGAAATATATAGGAGAATTTGGGGTGGAATAGAAGGTCAGGTAATAATAATAATAATAATAATAATAATAATAATAATAATAATAATAATAATATCTATCTTGTTTTCTGTGTCATAATAAAATAATAATAATAATAATCTGCCTAGAAGTTCAGGGGGCAGAGGACTCTTGCAAGTAAAACAAGCAGTCAAAGAAGAAGAACATGCCCTGGCAGAATATGGAAAGCAAAGTGAAGAACCTGCTTTGATTGAAGTCAAAAATCAGAAACTCCTCAAAGCACAGCAGACAAAAAAATCAGTAAAAGAAAACCGCACTACAAACTAGAGCTGACAGCTGGCACAACAAAACACTGCATGGAAAGTTCCTTGAGTCGGGGAGGCTAACATGGGGCCAAGCCCAAAGGAACAAAACATAAAACATGATTAAAAACATAAGTAAAATATAACAGATTAAAACACGATGATACAGTATAACACAATAAAATAAAATGAAATGATAAAATAATATAAAGCAGACATCACCACTAAAGGATAAACTGGGAGCCAATCGGGACAAAAGTGCAAAGTATACAGTTAGTAAGACCATTTAATAAAGTGCCCGGACGAAGTGCCAAAATGTACTATAGGAGAATTCGGGGTGGAATAGAAGGTCAGGTAATAATCATCATCATCATCATCATCATCATCATCATCATCATCATCATCATCATCATCATCATCATCATCATCTGCCTAGAAGATCAGGGGGCAGAGGACTCTTGCAAGTAAAACAAGCAGTTAAAGAAGAAGAACATGCCCTGGCAGAAGATGTAAAGCAAAGTGAAGAACCTGCTTTGATTGAAGTCAAAAATCAGAAACTCCTCAAAGCACAGCAGACAAAAAAATCAGTAAAAGAAAACCGCACTACAAACTAGAGCTGACAGCTGGCACAACAAAACATTGCATGGAAAGTTCCTTGACTCGGGGAGGCTAACATGGGGCCAAGCCCAAAGGAACAAAACATAAAACATGATTAAAAACATAAGTAAAATATAACAGATTAAAATACGATGATACAGTATAACACAATAAAATAAAATGAAATGATAGAATAATATAATGGGAAATGCAGTCGTCGGAGACTGATAGGGTGCCAAGTGTGCATATAGTTGCATAGCTGTGTTTTCTATAAACAAAACAGTATTTTCCTGAATGCGGAATAATACTCCTGCAAAGAAAACATGCCATTTCTGTGCCTTCTGGGGGAAAAAACAGCCCAAGGCATAGTTGGCACAGACTGGGCTCCAAACTGCAAACAGACTTTGAAAGCCATGCGGTTTTCGAAGACTTTGACCCAGTGACAAATGACTGAACTCGTTTGTTGATTCTTTCCAGAAGCAACTTCGTGAAGGATTGCATTGCATTGTTTTTATTGTCCTGAGAAGAGAGGAAAGCGGAGTAACAACAACAACAACAACAACAACATTTTTGCCAGCTAACCACTACATGGCACATATTCTTTGATGATTAAGCCATATAACCCTAAACCGTTACAAAAATATTATTCTCTATTCGGGGACCTGGAAGAAAGTAGCTTTTGCAGAAACCAATGAGCACATAGAAGTCACCCTATAATCATTATCATCATCATCACCATCACCTAAATACGATATATAAAAGTCAAAGTATGTATTATATATATTTGTTTATTCTGTTTCTGTTACCCTCACTGATTGACTTTGCAGCTTCATGGCTACTCGATGCTCTTCAAGCTCGCCAATTTCCAACACTCACACTTCCTTCAAACTTTCTTTCTTTCTCCCATCCTGGATGTAATTCCACAGAGGGTGCCCCCAGTCAACAACAGCCAGGCTCCCTCTATGCAGATACCCTCACTGATTGACTTGTGTGTGTGTATGTGTGTGTATGCGTGTGCGTGTGTGTGTGTGTGTGTGTGTGTGTGTGTGTGTGTGTGTATATATATATATATATATATATACACATACACACAGTAGAGTCTCACTTATCCAACACTCGCTTATCCAACGTTCTGGATTATCCAACGCATTTTTGTAGTCAATGTTTTCAATATATCGTGATTTTCTGGTGCTAAATTCATAAATACAGTAACTACTACGTAGCATTACTGCATATTGAGCTACTTTTTCTGTCAAATTTGTTGTATAACATGATGTTTTGGTGCTTAATTTCTAAAATCATAACCTAATTTGATGTTTAATCCTTAATCCCTCCTTATTATCCAAGATATTCGCTTATCCAAGCTTCTGCCCGCCCGTTTAGCTTGGATAAGTGAGACTCTACTGTATATATATATGGAATAATGTCAAGGTTGGGAGAAAGAATGCGTGCCTGTTTAAAGCAAGCATAAATGTTGCAGTTGGCAAGCTTGATTAGCATTGAGTAGCCACAAAGTTGGCAAAGTCAATCAGCGAGGGGATTGGCATAGAGGTAGCCTGGCTGTTGTTGCCTGGAGGCATCCTTTGTTCGAGACGTGTTAACTGGCAAGCAAAGGAGGCCTGCAGGCAACAACGACCAGGCTACCTCTAAGCAGATACCCTCACTGATTGACTTTGCAGCTTCACGGCTACTCAATGCTATTTAAGCTTGCTCATTGCAACATTCACACTTGCTTTAAACAAACAAGGGTTCTTTCTCCCACCCTGGACATTATCCCACAGGTATATATGCACAAACAAAGGCGAAATGTCATCTTATGTTTTTATTGCTGTGTTTCTCAAGTGTTTTAGAATGATTGTGATTTTTAATGCCTTTCAAATTTATTTGTGTGTTTTTGTATTTGATAATATTGTATGTTGGTTTTATATCTGTAAGCCGCCCCGAGTCCCTCTGGGGAGATGGTGGCGGGGTACAAAAATAACATCATTATTATTATTATTATTATTATTATTATTATTATTATTATTATTATTATTATTATTATTATAAGAGATAATGCTACTGAAACATGGCCATACAGCCTGGAAAACTCACAGCAGCCAAGTGTTTCCAGTCTTTCACAACACAACACAACACAACAAAAGTATTGATCATCCCAGGCGAAAGCAGGATTGAAGAGAAGCAACTGGAAAAGCTAACACGATACGAGGATTTAAAGATCGAACTGCAAAGACTCTGGCACAAGCCAGGCAAGGGGGTCCCAGTGGTAGCACACTGGTTGCTTAAAGACCTTGGCCGGCACTTAAACATAATCGGCGCTGACAAAATTACCACCTGTCAGCTGCAAAAGGCCACCCTACTCGGATCTGCATGCATTATTTGCCGATACATTGTCGGACACTTCCGACGTGTGATCCAATGCAACACACAGCATAGTGATCTTGTTGTGTGTCAAGTAATACAGTAGAGTCTCACTTATCCAACATAAACGGGCCGGCAGAATGTTGGATAAGCGAATATGTTGGATAATAAGGAGGCATTAAGGAAAAGCCTATTAAACATCAAATTAGGTTATGATTTTACAAATTAAGCACCAAAACATCATGTTTAACAACACATTTGACAGAAAAAGTAGTTCAATACGAAGTAATGCTATGTAGTAATTATTGTATTTACGAATTTAGCACCAAAATATCACGATGTATTGAAAACATTGACTACAAAAATGCGTTGGATAATCCAGAATGTTGGATAAGTGAGTGTTGGATAAGTGAGACTCTACTGTAATAGTAACAGCAATGTCCCTAGTACATGTTAACCATTGTATGTTACCACTTTCCCCAAGATGCCAATGGATGCTACAAGTCATACAAACAGTTGCAAAACAAGGTTATTTTCTAGCCAGGGAACCAAAAGAGAAGAAATTCTATAGTAACCAATACTGTCTATGCTAGGCATGGGCCAACTTGGGCCCTCCGGGTGTTTTGGACTCCAACTCCCACAATTCCTAACAGCCGGTAGGCTGTTAGGAATTGTGGGAGTTGGAGTCCAAAACACCCGGAGGGCCCAAGTTGGCCCATGCCTGGTTTAAGACAATGCACAGAACTACAATGCACAGTACATGACGACGCCAGACTTTGGGTGTGTCTACACCACAGAATTAATGCAGTTTAGCACCACTTGGATTGTCATGGCTCAATGCTATGGAGTCATAGGACTTGCAGTTTCCAAAGGAGCTATTCCAGAAAATAAAGACCTTGTCAAACTACAACTCCCAATATTCCAGAGCATTGAGTCATGGCACTTAAAATGGTGCCAAACTACATTATTCTACCATGTAGATGCACCCTTAGCAAAACTACAACTCCCAGGATTCGATAGCAGTTGAAGCGGCGCTAAGTTGCATTCAATCTACAACATACATGCACCCTTAGCAAAACTACAACTCCCAAGATTCGATAGCCATTAAAGCAGCACTAAGTTGCATTCAATCTATAGCGTACATGTATCCTTAGCAAAACTACAACTCCCAGTATTCAATAGCAGTTAAAGTGGCGCCAAGTTGCATTCAATCTATAGCGTACATGCACCCTTACCAAAACTACAACTCCCAGGATTCGATGGTAGTTGAAGTGGTGCCAAGCTGCATTCAATCTACAGTGTACATGCACCCTTAGCAAAACTACAACTCCCAGGATTCGATAGCAGTTAAAGTGGTGCCAAGTTGCATTCAATCTACAGCGTACATGCACCCTTAGCAAAACTACAACTCCCAGGATTCGATGGTAGTTGAAGTGGTGCCAAGCTGCATTCAATCTATTGTGTACATGCACCCTTAGCAAAACTACAACTCCCAGGATTCGATAGCAGTTAAAGTGGTGCCAAGTTGCTTTCAATCTATTGTGTACATGCACCTTTAGCAAAACTATAACTCCCAGGATTTGATAGCAGTTAAAGCGGTGCTAAGTTGCATTCAATCTACAGTGTACATGCACCCTTAGCAAAACTACAACTCCCAGGATTCGATAGCAGTTAAAGCGGTGCCAAGTTGCATTCAATCTACAGCGTACATGCACCTTTAGCAAAACTATAACTCCCAGGATTCGATAGCAGTTAAAGTGGTGCCAAGTTGCATTCAATCTACAGCGTACATGCACCCTTAGCAAAACTACAACTCCCAGGATTCGATAGCAGTTAAAGCGGTGCCAAGTTGCATTCAATCTACAGCGTACATGCACCTTTAGCAAAACTATAACTCCCAGGATTCGATAGCAGTTAAAGTGGTGCCAAGTTGCATTCAATCTACAGTGTACATGCACCCTTAGCAAAACTACAACTCCCAGGATTCGATAGCAGTTAAAGCGGTGCCAAGTTGCATTCAATCTACAGCGTACATGCACCTTTAGCAAAACTACAACTCCCAGGATTCGATAGCAGTTAAAGCGGTGCTAAGTTGCATTCAATCTACAGCGTACATGCACCCTTAGCAAAACTACAACTCCCAGGATTCGATAGCAGTTAAAGCGGTGCCAAGTTGCATTCAATCTACAGCGTACATGCACCCTTAGCAAAACTACAACTCCCAGGATTCAATGGTAGTTGAAGTGGTGCCAAGCTGCATTCATTATACAGCACAGATGTACCCTTAGCAAAACTACAACTCCCAGGATTCGACAGCAGTTAAAGTGGTGCCAAGTTAGGAATTGTGAGAGTTGGGGTCCAAAACACCCAGAGGGCCATAGTTTGCCCATGCCTGTGTTTACACATATTCGTCGCCCAGACAATGAGGTCTCCGCCAGACACGATGCAGAAAGCAAGGCCTTTCCTTTGCCAAGTTACACAGAGCAGGAAAAAGGCAGCGATGGAAAGAAATCTGTCCAAACACAGGCCGTGTTTATACAACCCTCCCTGGGTGGAAAAAAAGAGGCAGGAGGGAGACGAGACCCCAAGCAGAGATGGGTTTGCAAAAGGAGAAAAGCTCTCCACAGCACAAATAAATGCTCAAGGCGTTGGGGCTCAGAAAGTACCCAAGTTTGCTTCATTTCCTATCCAAAATTGCCATTGGATCGCCCAGACAACTATAAAGATGCCATCTTGACAGCACCAAAAAATAATGACGATTTCATCCACTAATGCTACAAATTTTTGGAATTCTTGTAAAACAGTTTCTTGCAAAACATGTGGAAGAATGTACCTTACTTGGAGATGACGCATAAAATTGTGGAAAGAAGAAAGAAATAATAATTTGAGTCGCTGCCAGGGACAAATAAACCTGCCGCACAATAGTTTTGGAGATCTCTCCCTTGAGATTTCCATACACAAAAGGAATCTGCAGCCAAAACAAACACTCAAAGGCACAAATACATTGTGGTAAGGCTTAACATTTCATTTCGCACCCAAAGCCATGTACCGCAGTGTATGTGCTTAAAGGGACAGCAAGGAAGGGTCTCTTTAAGAGCAAAGGCCAAGCCTTGGGACAGCTGCGCTGGCACAACAAGCATGAAACTAATGCGCCAGGCTCCGGTTGCAAAAGGACGGAACAGCTCCCAGACATTGCCCTCCGCTTTCTGTCCCTTGGAGAAGGAGAAATCTGTGATCTATCCTTCATGTTTAGTCTAGAGAGGATAAAACCAGTGGCCAAAGAGTCAGATTTGTTAGCCAAAGAGCACGAAAGTAGTAGCCAAAGAATCCAAATTGGAGAGCGTCAAATCAGTAGCGAAAGAGTCAGATTGGTTAAGCCTGAAGAGCACGAAACTAGTGTCAAAGAATCAAAATTGGAGAGCACGAAACTACACTTGTTAGCCAAAGAACATGAAGCCAATGGCCAAAGAATCAAAAATTGGAGAGCACAAAACCAGTAGCCAATGTCACACTTGTCAGCCAAAGAGCATGAAACCAGTAGTCAATGAGTCAGATTTGTTAGCCACAGAGCATGAAGCCAGTAGCCAAAGAATCAAAACTGGAGAGCGTGAAATCAGCAGCCAAAAAGACAGATTAATTAAGCCTGAAGAGCACAAAACTAGTAGTCAAAGAAGCAAAACTGGAGAGCATGAAACCAGCAGCCAATGAACACGAAACTAGTAGCCAAAGAATTAGATTTGTAGCCAAAGAGCACCAAACAAGTAGCCAAGGAATCAAAATTGGAGAGCGTGAAATCAGCAGTCAAAGAGTCAGACTGGTTAAACCTGAAGAGCCTGAAACTAGTATCCAAAGAATCAAAATTCGAGAGCATGAAGCCAGTAGCCAATGAGTCCAATTTGTTATCCAAAGAGCATAAACAAGTAGCCAAAGAATAAAAATTGGAGAGCATGAAACCAGCAGTCAAGGAGTCAGATTTGTTAGGCAAAGAGCACAAAACTAGTAGTCAAAGAATGAACATGAGAGCATGAAACCAGTAGCCAGGTAGCCAGATTTGTTAGCCAAAGAGCACAAAACTAGTAGCCAAAGGTTCAAAATTGGAGAGCATGAAACCAGCAGTCAATGAGCATGAAACCAACCCATTCTGCAATACAGGAAGACACAATTTAAGCACCCCTGACAGATGGCCATCCAGCTATCCATCCTAAAAACCTCCAGAGAAGGAGACTTCACCAGATTCAACATCCTAGAGTTGGAAGGGACACCCAAAGATCATCCAGTCCAAGCCATTCTGCAATGCAAGACAACACAATCTAAGCACCCCTGGCAGATGACCATCCAGCCTCTGCTTAAAAATCTCCAAAGGAGGAGACTCCATCAGGTTCAACATCCTAGAGTTGGAAGGGACCCGCCGAAGGTCATCCAGTCCAACCCATTTGTAATTTTGGTTTACAGATGTTATGTTTAATTGTGTGTTTATGTTTTAAAAGGGTAAGTATTACAGTTATTGCATCTCAGCACTTTCTGAGTCTGGTTGCCATGGAGAAGTAGGCGGAGCCAACTGCCGGTCAGTTGAAGAAGTGCAGAGTTTAAAAAAGGAAAGTCAGTCTGTGCTCTGATGAGGTACAGGGAAGATTGATTCCAAGTTGATGGGATCAAGGAGACTCAATTGTTCATTTTGAATCGATTTTGAGTAAGTTTGGTGACTTATTTAGTGTAGTTTGTGTCCTGGTAAGGCACAGAGAATCTGTGACAGTATATCACAGGGGTGACTGTGGTTTAAAGTCACTGGAAAGTCCAAGTTTCAGACTTTGGGAACCAATCCCATCTGGACTCACAGAGATCCATTGAAGTAACGGTTTAAAAGTAGCAGAGGAAGAAGTTTTAGCTACTTTAAGTAAAAGAAGTGACACTTTAGAGAGTTGATTCATCTCATTCTAGTGTTGTAACTGTTAATAAGAATACCTCCAAGTGAGAAACAACATTGTAACCACCAAGCTCTGTGCCTGAATAAACTTGTTATTGTTCTTCCAACATCTAAGCCTCTGTTGCATATATTCCAAGGTCTCCTCCCTGAGTCTTTGGTGGTTTTGCATCTTTCCAAATTGGTGTTAGTCGTTCATAGTTCTTTACAATTGGTGGCAGTCGTTATTAGCTCTTTCCACCATTCTGCAATGCAAGATGACACAATCTAAGCACCCCGGACAGATGGCCATCCAGCTATCCATCTTAAAAACCTCCAGAGAAGGAGTCTCTAACAGAGTCAACATCCTAGAGTTGGAAGGGGCACCCAAAGGTCATTTAGTTCAACTCTCATTCTGCTAATTATACAATCCAAACCTTCCCAACAGATAGACATGAGCCTCTGTTGAAAAACGCCGCACAGATCGCACTTCGAAAGATCAGCATATTCTACTATTGAACAGTTTAGAGTCAAGAAGTACTTCCTAATGTTTAGAACCAATCTAATGTCTTGCCATTTGAATCCGGAGACGACAAGCTTGTTCCCTTTATCAATACGATCCTTTTGAATATGAGATGGACTAGATGGCCTTTGAGGCCCCCTTGTAGTTCTGCAGCCCTGCGATTGCTTAAGGCTGGATCTGCTTCTTGTCATTTGCTGAAAATAACCTTGGATGTCGAAAAGGGAGTCAGAAACTGGTTCGACGAGACAAAGCAGTTGGCAGGTAATCCAGGCCTGAAAGAAGGACACGGAGGGAAGCAAGACATTGTGTCCCCGAGATCTCGGAGGCAGATACGGAGCCAGGCAAGGCCAGACTTGCTCCTTCCGGAGCAGAATCAAGGCACAGTCTTGGAAGGAAAAAGATAAAACTCCCTTGGTGCCTTTCTATTGATCCCGAAACCCTTAATTATAAGGTCGACCGAAGCAGACACATATCCCAGATATTGCAAAACAAACCAGGAGTTTTTCACTTTGATGATGTTTGAATGGTTTTTAACTTGGATATTTTAAAAGCCCTGTTTATATTTCATCCTGTTTTAATGTTTGCATCGAGTCTCCTTCAGGAGAGATAAAGTGAGATATTATTATTAATAATAATTTGGATGGTCCAGGGAAAGATCTTCTCCAAGAAGGAAGCAAAAATCCATTTCCAGATGAATTAAAACCCTAAAGACTTTGGAAGACGCAAAGACAGTGATTTTGCATGAGAAAAGTGCATTTCCCATGCCAAAATTCCATTGGGAGAGATAAAGCATTATTATTATTATTATTATTATTATTATTATTATTATTATTATTATTATTATATTGTATGACACAGCAAACAAGATACAGTAGAGTCTCACTTATCCAACACTCGCTTATCCAACATTCTGGATTATCCAACACATTTTTGTAGTCAATGTTTTCAATATATCATGATATTTTGGTGCTAAATTCGTAAATACGATAATTACTACATAGTATTATTGCATATTGAACTACTTTTTCTGTCAAATTTGTTGTTAAACATGATGTTTTGGTGCTTAATTTGTAAAATCCTAACCTAATTTGATGTGTAATAGGCTTTTCCTTAATCCCTCCTTATTACCCAACATATTCGCTTATCCAACGTTCTGCCGGCCCGTTTATGTTGGATAAGTGAGACTCTACTGTATATATGCTGGATTTCGTATCACAAAATCACAAGTTGAACACTTCCCAAGTGTCTAGGACTGTGTGATGTATTTTCGGATGATGCGCACAGATCGCAGTAGGGTGGCCTTTTGCAGTTGGCAGATTGTAATTTTGTCAATGTCTATTGTTTCTAAATGCCGGCTGAGATCTTTTGGCACAGCACCCAGTGTGCCCATCACCACCGGGACCACCTGCACTATTATTATTATTAGGATGGTCTGGGGAAAGATCTTCTCCAAGAACCAGGCAAAAATCCACTTCAGGATTGATAAAAATCCCTAAGTGTTTGGAAGATGCAAAAGATAGAGATTTTACATAGGAAAACTGCATTTTTTTTTAATACAGGGTTTCTTAGTACGTCCAAAAAAACAAGCAAGCATGACCTTTAGAAACTATTTTCATATCTGAAACCTATCTAAATTTTATGGACTAAGAAATATAAATATAAATATAAATATAATAATAATAACAACAATAATAAGAAGCAATAGGCCGGTTGTGCTGAGATTGTGTCCCTTCTATTGTTGTTGTTGTTGTTGTTGTTGTTGTTGTTGTTGTAATAATTTGGATGGTCTGGGAAAAGATTTTCTCCAAGAATGATATTAATATTATAATTATATATTATACTAGCTGTGCCCGGCCACGTGTTGCTGTGACGGTGTCTGGTGGTGTTGGTGAGAAATTGTTGAGGTAGTGGTGGTATTGAATGTCTGTTGTATGGTTGTCTTTATGTTTAGTATGCACACTGAAGTGGATTATATGGCAGTGTGGACTCAAGATAATCCAGTTCAAAGCAGATAATATAAGATTCTAAATGGGTTATATAGCTGTATGGAAGGGCATTGAGTCTACACTGCCATATAATCCAGTTAAAATCAGATAATCTGTGGAACAGGCCTAAGTGAGACCTAACTGTGCCTGTCCCCTGGGCTGAGTGGGTTGCTAGGAGACCAAGTGGGCAGAGCTTAGCTTTCTAACTGGCAGCAATTGGATAAAAGCTATTATTCCTCTCCCTGTAATTAGGACTTTAATTTTCTTTTCTTTTTGTTGTATCAACCTAAAGCCATGAATGATGGGTTGTGTTGTCAAATTTCGAGGTTGGGGGGCCTGTAGTTTTGTTGTTTTGTCTGCTGCCCTGATGCCATCACTCTTTTATATATATAGATTAATATATTTATTATGTATTTTAAGTACCGTAGATGTAAAATAAATATGTGGGTCCCCTTTGGGGTGAGAAGGGTGGAATATAAATTCCATAAATAAATAATAAATATTTATACATCGTCATCATCATCATCATGGGGACAAAATCCCTACCCAACTGGCCTCAGGCTTATTGTCATATCATCCCTCCATTGCGTATCTATCCATCAACTAAGCCCAGTTTGATCCCCTTTTGAGCCAAACCGCGCCAGGCTTGCTCTCTCCAAAACAATCCTCAATTCTATTCCGGATTGCAAAATTTCCAAGTCAGGAAGGTGACCGAAGCCCCAAAACAAAGCCACTGGCAAAAAAAAAATACGACATTTGGGGGAAACCCTGAAAGCGGAGAAGCCAACGTTTTGCAAAGGGATGCAAAATCCCCAGACTTGGTGAGGCCGGCATCCGGACCGCATTGTGGGCCTTTCAATGGGAGATCAAGGGGATTTCGTCCCAATGGGCCCATGATAATAATCACGTCTCATGCACACAATAGGCTAATGCGGGCATGTATGTATTGTGCAGAGGAAAGAAAGGTCAAACGAGACATGGCGCTCAGTGCAATGTTTGCATCCTGAGTGCAGTTGAAGTGGTGTCAAAATGCATTCATTCCCCAGCATAGATGCACCCTTAGAAAAACTACAACTCCCAGGATTCAATGGCAATTGAAGTGGTGCCAAGTTGCATTCATTCTCAAGCGTAGTCACATCCTTAGCAAAACTACAACTCCCAGGATTCAATAGCCATTGAAGTGGTGCCAAACTGCATTCATTCCCCAGCATAGATGCACCCTTAGAAAAACTACAACTCCCAGGATTCAATAGCCATTGAAGTGGTGCCAAGTTGCATTCATTCTCAAGCGTAGTCACATCCTTAGAAAAACTACAACTCCCAGGATTCAATAGCCATTGAAGTGGTGCCAAGTTGCATTCATTCTCCAGCGTAGATTCACCCTTAGTAAAACTACAACTCCCAGGATTCAATAGCCATTGAAGTGGTGCCAAGTTGCATTCATTCTCAAGCGTAGTCACATCCTTAGCAAAACTACAACTCCCAGGATTCAATAGCCATTGAAGTGGTGCCAAACTGCATTCATTCTCCAGCGTAGATTCACCCTTAGTAAAACTACAACTCCCCGGATTCGATAGCAGTTGAAGTGGTGCCAAACTGCATTCATTCTCCAGCGTAGATGCACCCTTAGTAAAACTACAACTCCCAGGATTCGATAGCAGTTGAAGTGGTACCAAACTGCATTCATTCTACAGCGTAGATGCACCCTTAGTAAAACTACAACTCCCAGGATTCAATAGCTATTGAAGTGGTGCCAAACTGCATTCATTATCCAGTGTAGATGCACCCTTACCAAAACTACAACTCCCAGGATTCAACAGCCATTGAAGTGGTGCCAAACTGCATTCATTCTCCAGCATAGATTCACCCTTAGTAAAACTACAACTCCCAGGATTCGACAGCACTTAAAGTGATGCCAAGTTGCATTCAATCTACAGCGTACATGCACCCTTAGTAAAACTACAACTCCCAGGATTTGATAGTGGTTAAAGTGGTGCCAAGCTGCATTCAGTGTACAGTGTGGGTGTACCCTTAGCAAAACTACAACTCCCAGGATTTGATAGCAGATAAAGTGGTGCCAAATGGCATTCATTCTACAGCGTAGATGCACCCTTAGTATAACTGTAACTCCCGGGATTCGACTGCAGATAAAGTCATGTCAAGCTGCATTAATTATCCAGTGTAGATGCATCTTGGCTCTACAACACCCAGGTAACTTCTGGATCATTTGTTACAAGGTAATTTCTGGGTCATTGGATAGACTTTGCCCTGCTTCATTGTAAAACCAGCTCCAATTGTCTCGGGAGACAAAGAAGCCAAACAAAACCCTTTTGCAAAAGGCGATTGCATCCTTCCCAACGTTTTTGCAACGTTTTCGCCGGGTCCAAAAGCAAAGCCTGGCCGAAAGTGGACGTTCCTCTGGCGCAACTCTTTCGACATCGATCCCAAAGCCGCACGGCTCAGAAATACCAAGACGTCCAGATAAGATGGAGGAGAACAATAAAATAAAATATTTTTGACAGGCCCGTCTAAACAGGTCTTAAATGTCAAAAGGTAAATATTTGAAGAATGCAGCAACACAGGGCAAAACATACAAAATGTTGCAATGCACACACGGCAGGCTTTTGGCATCTATTAAGGTTCGGTTCCAGGAGTGAGCTCACTCTGTCCCTGGTACCTATTGATCTACTCACATTTGCATGTTTTTGAACTGCTAGGTTGGCAGAAGCTGGGGCTAACAGCGGGAGCTCACTCCATTCCTGGTACCTATTGATCTACTCACATTTGCATGTTTTCAAACTGCTGGGTTGGCAGAAGCTGGGGCTAACAGTAGGAGCAGTACCTATTGATCTACTCGCATTTGCATGTTTTTGAACTGCTAGGTTGGCAGAAGCTGGGGGTAACAGTGGGAGCTCACTCCATTCCTGGTACCTATTGATCTACTCACATTTGCATGTTTTCTAACTGCTAGGTTGGAAGAAGCTGGGGCTAACAGTGGGAGCGGTACCTATTGATCTACTTGCATTTGCATGTTTTCGAACTACTAGGTTGGCAGAAGCTGGGGCTAACAGTGGGAGCGGTACCTATTGATCTACTCGCATTTGCATGTTTTCGAACTGCTAGGTTGACAGAAGCTGGGGCTAACAGTGGGAGCTCACTCTGTTCCTGGTACCTATTTATCTACTCACATTTGCATGTTTTCCAACTGCTAGTTTGGCAGAAGCTGGGGCTAACAGCAGGAGCTCACTCCGCTCCCCGGATTCGAACCTGCGAACTTTCGGTCGGCAAGTTTAGCAGCTCAGCGCCTGAACACGCTGCGCCACCAGGGGCTCCATCATATATATGTAGTTTGTATGTGTGTGTGTGTGTGTGCGTGCATGCATGTGTGTGTGTGTGTATCTCTCTCTCTCTCTCTCTCTCTCTCTCTCTCTCTCTCTCTCTCTGACTTTGTGGGTATGTTGGACCTACAACATCCAAGTTGCTCAAAGTTCCTCTGGAAGGTGACTGCAACGCACCGCTGGCCTTGTTGGCTGGAGGATTTGGAGAGATACATCCCAACATTTTCCCAACTTTTACCTGGAATTTACTTTTAAAACAAATTGACTTATTTAGGCACGAAAGTCCGGATTTGCAAGGGTCCGGCTGCCCTTGTTCCTGGGCTGCGGTCCCAGCAATTTTTGGCTTTTGTGCCGATTTTCTGCTCATCTTCCTGCATTTCCCCCCCTTTGCTTCCAAGGGCCCGTCGTTCACGTCCAATGTTCCCGTTCTTTGGGGTCTTTCCCTTTCTTTCCCTTTAGTCGATCCATTAAATGGATTAGTTTTCCATCAAAACAGGATGGAGTGGGTGAAACTGCAAAGCAGCGTCGTTTATTTTTCCCAGCTAAGAGGAAACCTGGACACCGGCGTTCCCGTTCCTTCTTATACGGAGAGGACTCTCGCTTGGCATTGGGACGTCTTGGTCTGTCTTCCCTTCTGGACATTTTCTGGATCCTTTATTTTAATTCGCGGCCAAATTGTTTCTTCATCTGGACCAGGGGTCCCCAAACTAAGGCCCGGGGGCCAGATGCGGCCCTCCGAGGTCATTTACCTGGCCCCCGCCCTCAGTTTTATAATATAATATATTGTATATACATATAATATTGATAATAATATTATAATGTAATACAATGTAACACTAATAATAATAATACCATATAATAATATGAATGATATATTCTATATTACATATAATATTACTAATAATATTACAGTATAGTTCAATATAGTAATATATAATGCTAATATTGTGCTATGCTAATAATATAATATATTGTATGTACATATAATGTGTAAGCCACTCTGAGTGAGAAGGGTGTGATACAAATGTAATAAATAAATCCAGTAAATAAATAAATAATAAATAAATACATTTTAGACTTAGGCTCGCCCAAAGTCTGAAATGACTTGAAGGCACACAACAACAACAACAACAACAACAACAAGAATCCTAATTAACTTGACTATCTCATTGGCCAGAAGCAGGAACACACTTCCCATTGAAATCCTGATAAATGTATGTTGGTTAAAATGGTTTTTATTTTTAAATATTGTATTGTTCTTTCATTGTTCTTGTTCTTGTTGTTTTTGCACTACGAATAAGACATGTGCAGTGTGCATCGGAATTTGTTTTTTTTTTTTTCAAATGATAATCCGGCCCCTCAACAGTCTGAAGGATTGTGGACCGGCCCTCGGCTTAAAAAGTTTGAGGACCCCTGATCTGGACACTAAAATATTCCTTGGCAGTTTTGCACTTCCAGGAGGAACTGGGCTGCGGCATCTCCTTGAATTAAATGTTCCCAAAGGACGCATCTATACTGGAGAACGGATGCAGTTTGGCACCACTTTACCAGCCATGGCTCGATGCTATGAAATATCGGCAATTGCCATTCAACTCTCTGCAATAGCCCCTTGCAAAACTGCAACTCCCATTATCCGATAAACGGTGTAATTCATACAGTGTGACACCACTTTCATGCTTCGATTTGTAGTTCAGTGAGGCACCAGGCGAAAGGCCTTCGGAAACTACAAATGCCAGGATTCCACATCATGGAGCCGTGGTGCCAAACTGCATCAATCCCGCAGTGTAGACATTTCCCTCCATTTTCTTTCAAGTACCGTATATACTCGAATATAAGCCGACCCGAATATAAGCCGAGGCACCTAATTTTACCACCAAAAAAACTGGGAAAAACATTGACTCAAGTATAAGCCGAGGGTGGTAAATTTCAGAAATAAAAACAGATACCATGAAAATTACATTAATCGAGGCATCAGTGGGTTAAATAGTTTTGAATACAGTACAATCTCCTTCAAGCTAAACTTGGATAGCTGGCAGAAGCTTGGATAAGTGAATATATTGGATAATAAGGAGGGATTAAGGAAAAGCCTATTAAACATCAAATTAGGTTATGATTTTACAAATTAAGCACCAAAACATCATGTTATACAACAAATTTGACAGAAAAAGCAGTTCAATACACAGTAATGTTATGTTGTAATTACTGTATTTACAAATTTAGCGCCAAAATATCGCAATATATTGAAAACATTGAATACAAAAATGGCTTGGATTATCCAGCGGCTTGGATAAGCGAGGCTTGGATTAGTGAGACTCTACTGTATTTACATAAAGCTCAAATTTAAGATAGGACTGTCCAACTCTGATCAAATCCTTATTCTCATCTTCTTCAATGTAAATGTGCTTATGTATCCTTTTAATAATAATAGAGTAAAATAATACATGTAATAATAATAATAATAAATACAGGAAAATATAACATGTAGTAATTAAATGGAGTAAAATAATAAATATAATAATAAGATCAGAGTGAAATAATAAATGTATTATTAATAATAATAAAAATAGAGTAAAATAAATGTAATAGTAGCAACAATAATAGAGAAAAATAATAAATGTAATCATACCAATAATAGAGAAAAATAATAAATGTAATAATACCAATAATAATAGAGAAAAATAATAAATGTAATAATACCAATAATAATAGAGAAAAATAATAAATGTACCATATATTCTCGAGTATGAGCTGACCCAAATATAAGCCATCCAGGACCCTCACCCGAGTATAAGCCGAGGGGGGCTTTTTCAGGGCTGAAAAACTAGGCTTATACTCGAGTATATACAGTAAGTGTCTTTAAGTAAGTGTCTCTTTTAGAAGGAGTCCCCGGTGGTGCAGCGTGTTAAACCGCTGAAATGCTGAACTTGCTGACCGAAAGGCTGGCGGTTCGAATCCGAGGAGTGGGGTGAGCTCCTGCTGTTAGCCCCAGCTTCTGCCAACCTAGCAATTCGAAAACATGCCAATGTGAGTAGATCGATAGGTACGAAAATGAGACGAAACGAATGAAGCTACACAAAACGAACAGCAATTCCATACAAAAGCACAACACTATTGTTTAGTCCACTTCTGCTGGGAAATTCTTGAGAAGGGCTTCTCTACACAAGGATTGCTACTCGTAGTTCAGTTTTGCACAGGTTCCCACTCCCTTGTTTTCCTCTCCGCAACCTTTTGCTACCTGGGCCATGATTGATTGATAGATGTTCGCCTTTCATTCATTTTCAAGGTCCAGAGTTATGCTGTATGGAGCTCAGTTTCATCTGGCCAGTTAAATATAGAGTTTGTTCCGCGGTGGACGGCCGAAAGGTCACTTTGTGCCGGAAAACATATCCAAGGGACGGTGCAATTGTGCGCCATAATGGGCCATAATAACAACAGCATCTGGGTCTCTGACCGGTGTCCAAATCCGCTTCTTGATGGGCATCTGTTTGGACAGCTGGAAGAGCAAAGCAGCTGCTCGATGCACATGGGGACTAAATCTGTTTTTCCCTCTCTTTGCAAAATTCTTTGTTGGACAATGGGACCTTGTTTGGGGATTTGGACTCTGCCTCGCTCCTCTTAACTTTGATAAGCTTGGTGAGACTTTATTGTTGTTCGAGTCCTTACAAAATTTATGTTTCCAAATTGGGTTGTTTTGGCCTGGACTCAAAACCTGGTCTCCCTGTATCATTGGATGCATCTACGCTGCAGAATGAATGTAGTTTGGCATCACTTTGACAGCCACAGCTCAGTGCTACGAAGTCCTAGGATTGATAATTTAGCACTCTTCGGCAGGGAATGCTAAGGACCTTGCAAAACTACACTTCTCAGGGCCAGGTTGTGTTGATTCCGCAGTGTAAATGCACCTGTAGTCTGTACTATTGCACCAAAGTGGCTCTCTTTTTTGGTTTCCTTGGCAAGATTTTCCAGAGCTTTTCCAAGCTCTGTAATAAATAATAATAATAATAATAATAATAATAATAATAATAATAATAAGTAAAACAAGCAGTCAAAGAAGAAGAACATGCCCTGGCAGAATATGTAAAGCAAAGTGAAAAACCTGCTTTGATTGAAGTCAAACATCAGAAACTCCTCAAAGCACAGCAGACAAAAAACCAGTACAAGAAAACCGCACTACAAACTATCATATCCTCAGCTGCTGTAAGAAAATTGCACAGACAGACTACAAACAGAGGCACAACTACGTGGCCCAAATGATTCATTGGAACTTATGCCTCAAGTACCACCTCCCAGCAGCAAAGAACTGGTGGGATCACAAACCTGCAAAAGTATTGGAAAATGAGGACGCAAAGATACTGTGGGACTTCCGAATCCAGACTGACAAAGTTCTGGAACAACACACCAGACATCACAGTTGTGGAAAAGAACAAGGTTTGGATCATTGATGTTGCCATCCCAGGTGACAGTTGCATTGACAAAGAACAACAGGAAAAACTCAGCCGCTCTCAGGACCTCAAGATTGAACTTCAAAGACTCTGGCAGAAACCAGTGCAGGTGGTCCCGGTGGTGATGGGCACACTGGGTGCCGTGCCAAAAGATCTCAGCCGGCATTTGGAAACAATAGACATTGACAAAATCACGATCTGCCAACTGCAAAAGGCCACCCGACTGGGATCTGCGCGCATCATCCGAAAATACATCACACAGTCCTAGACACTTGGGAAGTGTTCGACTTGTGATTTTGTGATATGAAATCCAGCATGTCTATCTTGTTTGCTGTGTCATAATAAATAATAATAATAATAATAATAATAATACTTTGTGTTGTCGAAGGCTTTCATGGCCGGGATCACAGGGTTGTTGTATGTCTTTCGGGCTGTGTGGCCATGTTCCAGAAGCATTCTCTCCTGACGTTTCGCCCACATCTATGGCAGGCATCCTCAGAGGTTGTGAGGTATGGATAAACCTTTCCTTACTTAGTTTATCCATACCTCACAACCTCTGAGGATGCCTGCCATAGATGTGGGCGAAACGTCAGGAGAGAATGCTTCTGGAACATGGCCACACAGCCCGAAAGACATACAACAACCCTATAATAATACTTTATTTATACTCCACCACCATCTCCCTGTGGGGACTCGGTGCGGCTCACAACGTTACAGAAGTAACAGCGTTTTGGATCAATAAATCGGAGCAAGCCAAATTGTCCAAGAATGTAAACATGTGTAGAATTTGAACTCAAGATTGACACTCAGAAAGGACTGCAACTGGTTTTTCTCTTCCACCGAGAGAAGAAATGTTTGCTCTCCCGGGGCTGCAAGGAGGCATGAAGAATGCACTCCTGGCAGAAAGTAAACCAGATCAAGAGCCACCCCAGGGGCCTCCGGCCTGGATGCAAAAGGCTGGAAAACGTATTAAACCATCTCCACGAGGTGCCCGGAGGGAATAAACAAGGCCACCCCAGCAGCGCTTGCAACAACGGGGAAGAAGAAACAAAAGGGATTTCCTGGCATTGCAGTTGCTTTGGAAAAGGCACTTCAGAAGAAGTCTGGATTCCTGGGTGAATCATGCATTGCAAGGGGTAAAAGGCGAAAGGGCCAAACTGCAAGACAAGGGAGAAAGACCAGAAATGGATTGGGTTGCTGTGAGTTTTCCCAGGCTGTCTGGCCATGTTCCAGATGCATTCTCTCCTGACGTTTCGCCCACATCTATGGCAGGCATCCTCAGAGGTTGCCTAGTTTCCAACAGACCACAATTATTATTATTATTATTATTATTATTATTATTATTATTGACACAACGACGTTGTATGACACAGCAAACAAGATTGACATGCTGGATTTCGTTTCACAAAACCACAAGTCGAACACTTCCCAAGTGTCTAGGACTGTGTGATTATTATTATTATTATTATTATTATTATTATTATTATTATTATTATTATTATTATCATCATCATCATCATCTTGGGTACCTGGCATTGTGCCTTATAGTCCTATAATGCGTGTCTAGCCTTTATTATAATTATTATTATTATTATTGACACAACGACGTTGTATGACACAGCAAACAAGATAGATATGTTGGATTTTGCTTCACAAAATCACAAGTCAAACACTTCCCAAGTGTCTAGGACTGTGTGATTATTATTATTATTATTATTATTATTATTATTATTATTATTATTATTATTAGCTTGGGTACCTGGCATTGTGCCTTACAGTCCTATAATGTGCATCTAGCCATTATTATTATTATTATTATTATTATTATTATTATTATTATTATTATTATTATTATTATTTAGCTTGGGTACCTGGCGTTGTGCCTTACAGTCCTATAATGTGTGTCTAGCCTTTATTATAATTATTATTATTATTATTGACACAACGAAGTTGTATGACACAGCAAACAAGATTGACATGCTGGATTTCGTTTCACAAAACCACAAGTCAAACACTTCCCAAGTGTCTATTATTATTATTATTATTATTATTATTATTATTATTATTATTATCATCATCATCTTGGGTGCCTGGCATTGTGCCTTATAGTCCTATAATGCGTGTCTAACCATTATTATTATTATTATTATTATTATTATTATTATTATTATTATTATTTAGCTTGGGTACCTGGCATTGTGCCTTATAGTCCTATAATGCGTGTCTAGCCTTTATTATAATTATTATTATTATTATTATTGACACAACGACGTTGTATGACACAGCAAACAAGATTGACATGCTGGATTTCGTTTCACAAAATCACAAGTCGAACACTTCCCAAGTGTCTAGGACTGTGTGATTATTATTATTATTATTATTATTATTATTATTATTATTATTATTATTTAGCTTGGGTACCTGGCGTTGTGCCTTACAGTCCTATAATGTGTGTCTAGCCATTATTATTATTATTATTATTATTATTATTATTATTATTATTATTATTATTATTTAGCTTGGGTACCTGGCGTTGTGCCTTACAGTCCTATAATGTGTGTCTAGCCATTATTATTATTATTATTATTATTATTATTATTTAGCTTGGATACCTGCCGTTGTGCCTTATAGTCCTATAATGTGTGTCTAGCCATTATTATTATTATTATTATTATTATTATTATTATTATTATTATTATTATTTAGCTTGGGTACCTGGCATTGTGCCTTATAGTCCTATAATGCGTGTCTAGCCATTATTATTATTATTATTATTATTATTATTATTATTATTATTATTATTATTTAACTTGGGTACCTGGCGTTGTGCCTTATAGTCCTATAATGCGTGTCTAACCTTTATTATAATTATTATTATTGTTATTATTATTATTAACATAAGTAAACGCATATCATGTTTATGGCTGGGGTGGAGTGTCCTCGTTTCCCCTCCCTCCCTCCCTCCTCGGGCGGCTTTGTCTTTCCAAAAAAGTGGCCTTTGATGCCTTTTCCAAAAAGGAAAAGAACGCCAGCAAAAAACAGCCGCAGCAATTGCCGTGGATCGTATAACCGAGGCCCTTCGATGACCCGGGATTGCGAGGCTGCAAGTGGAGAGCACCAAGGCTATTCACATTGGCATGTTGGCAGAAGCTGGGGCTAACAGCGGGAGCTCGCTTCGCTCCCCGGATTCGAACCTGCAACCTTTCGATCCGCAAGTTCAGCTTGCTATAATAGTGGATCTATACCAGGCATGGGCAAACTTTGGTCCTCCGGGTGTTTTGGACTCCAACTCCCACCATTCCTGGCCTCAGCCCCTTTCCTTTCCCTGGTCAGCCACTGTGGACTCAAACAATGATGGATCTGGACCAAACTTGGCACAAATACTCAATATGCCCAAATGAAAACACTGATGGAGTTTGGGGAAAATAGACCTTGACATTTGGGAATTGTAGTTGCTGGGATGTATAGTTCACCTACAATCAAAGAGCATCCTGAACTCCACCAACGATGGAAGACTCACCAAGCAAGCGGTTGGTTTATTGCCACCCAAGGAACCGGTTTGAGACCAAAAAAACGGGCAGCAAAGGGGTGATTCAGCCTTTCTCCAAAATCCTTTCCTTTTGGATGAGGAAATGAGTCAGAAAAACTATAGAAATGGCCCGGGGGCTTTAGGCCAAGGTGTGGCTGAGAAAAGTCCCTTTTACATCCATATATTAGCCTTTGATAGATTAGAAAGGAGTGGTTTTGAACATTGAATTATAACTCTGGCGACTAGGATTTGAATCCTGGCTCTGGGTGAGTCACTCTGTCTCGGCTTCAAAGGAAAGCAGTGGCAAACCACAACTCAGTCAAGCCGGTGATCTAGGTTGGAAATAATAACACTACTAATAATAAAAATAATAAGCCTAGTTTTTTCAGCCCTGAAAAAGCCCCCCTTGGCTTATACTCAGGTGAGGGTCCTGGTTGGCTTATATTTGGGTCAGCTTATACTCGAGAATATATGGTACATTTATTATTTTTCTCTATTATTATTGGTAGTATTACATTTATTATTTTTCTCTATTATTGTTGCTACTATCTATACATATAAAAGGGTAATGAAATTTCGGCCTAGGACAAAACAGCAAAACTACACATCCCAGAAACACTAAACATGGCAGCACAACCCCTCATCCATGCCTCTACGTTCATACAACAAAAAGAAAAGAAAAATAAAGTCCTAATTAGAGGGAGAGGAATAATTGTTTTTTTTCCAATTGCTGCCAGTTAGAAGGCTAAGCTCTGCACACTTGGTCTCCTAGCAACCCACTCAGCCAGGGGACAGGCAGAGTTAGGCCTCACTTAGGCCTCTTCCATACTGCCTATAAAATACTGATTATCAGATTTTAATTAGATTATACGGCTGTGTAGACTCAAGGCCCTTCCACACAGCTATATAACCCATTTATAATCTTATCTCCTTTGAACTGGATTCTCTTGAGTCCACACTGCCATATAATCCACTTCAGTGTGCATTTTATACAGCTGTGTAGAAGGGGCCTCATATAATCCAGTTCTAAGCAGATAATATAAGATTATAAATATAATATGTAATAATTACTGTGGTACAGTAGAGTCTCACTTATCCAACACTCACTTATCCAACGTTCTGGATTATCCAACACATTTTTGTAGTCAATGATTTCAAAACATCATGATATTTTGGTGCTAAATTAGTAAAAACAGTAATTACTACATAGCATTACTGCATATTGAACTACTTTTTCTGTCAAATTTGTTGTATAACATGATGTTTTGGTGCTTAATTTGTAAAATCATAACTTAATTTGATGTTTAATAGGCTTTTCCTTAATCTCTCCTTATTATCCAACATATTCACTTATCCAACGTTCTGCCGGCCCGTTTATGTTGGATAAGTGAGACTCTACTGTATATACAGAACAATATAATCTCTAAAATCAGGACAGTAAAGAAAGAACAACACTCTGAAAGCATAAGCCACAGCAATGCGTGGCCGGGCAAAGCTAGTAGTACAATAATAAAACAGTAAAATAATAAAATGATAAAATGCAACCATGGAAAGGACCCAAAAGCAAACAGCAAATGCGAGTAGATCAATAGGTACTGCTTTGGCGAGTCTATATTAGAATAATTGCACCAAGAGCCACTTTCTTAGACAGAATTGCAAGGATATCTGGTGGCTCTGCTTACCACAAAAATGTCAATTTTTGACAGTAAAAGCAGCTCATATCGAGAATCAAGACCAAAGCGGATATCTATACAAGTTTTCTTTCCGCAGCAGAGCAATACAAAGAGCTAATCAAGATCTGCAGCAAATTCATAGAAAGACAGCATGGAAATGGGCGGGTGTTGTTAGACCACAACTCCCAGCAGTCTGGGCAGAAGGGATGCTGGGCTTGGTAGGTGGTTAAAGTGGTGCAAAGGTGCATTAATTCCACAGTGTAGGTTTGTGGCTTCAAACTAGGCTCAGGAACCATGGGAAACCCAACAAAGCAACGCTCAGAACAGGACAAACGTGTTTCAACGGAGAAATGGAGAGATAAGTGGAGGACAAGTTTGGCATTAATTTTTTATGTCGCAGCCTTTAAATTGCATTGTTTTAATGATGCGAGCTAGGAGTTGTAGGGACTGGGATGTATAGTTCACCTGCAATCTAAGAGCACTTTGAACTCCACCAACCTGGCATGATGGGAGTTGTAGTTCACCCACAGCCAAGTGCATTTTGGACAATTAAAACATTGACTTTTTCACATAATTGGGCAATGCTGTGTACCCAAGCTAGTAGTAGTAGTAGTAGTAGTAGTAATAATAATAATAATAATAATAATAATAATGGCTAGACACATTATAGGACTATAAGGCACAACGCCAGGTACCCAAGCTAAATAATAATAATAATAATAATAATAATAATAATAATAATAATAATAATAATGGCTAGACCCACATTATAGGACATATTACACATAAGAAATGGCAGGGAAAAGTGACAATTTGAAGCCTAGAAACCATGCTGAATAATGCGCTTATTTTTTCACAAATCTGTGCAAAAACCAGACAAAAGGAACTCTCTCTCTTGCAATGAATCCAGATTATATTTGCTTGGCCAGTCACCATAGGTGGTCAAGGGAATCCAGAACCAATGCAAATATAAATGAGTCCAAAAATACAAAAACTCTTGCCATTTCTGATGGCAAGGATTAAGTATCTTGTCTGCTCAGGATGAGTTTGCAACTTTTTTTAATACTTCAGACATGACTTTCCTTCTAAGCATTACAAAGAAGTGGCCAGAGTCCAAATCCCGCCCTTAGGAAACTACAAATCCCGGCTTCAGGATCTGTAGTTTGCAAGGCCATCTCGTTGCAGCGTTTCTCTTTCTGGGTTGGGTTATAAAAGCCAGATTCATCCCAAGAAAGAGCTCATGGGGAGTTATAATTAAACTTCTCACATCCTGCAGCGAATGAGTCACGGGACAGAAAGCGAGAAAAAGAAATGAGTAAGTTGGAAAAAACAGAAGCTCAGCAAAACGAAGAAAAAGCCGTCCAGGAATCAAGTCTTCGGGGAAAGTCCATAGAAACTGCAGACAGAAAAGTCCCGGGGATTTGTAGGAATGCATTGCAAAAGGCATACAAATCCCAAGAGAAATGCAGGGTGCATCTTCACTGCAGAATTAACCCACTTTGACCCCACTTTCCATGCCATAGGATCCCAGGACTTTTCAAAACCTATAGCATGAATAATTATTATATGAGGAGCCTTTGCAACAGAGGAAAATAAGCTTTCTTGCAATTTCTGCTCCATATTTCTTAGCATCTGTTAGTAAACAATTAATATAATTCCCAGGGAATTTGGGGAGGGGGATTAGCCTTCACTATGATGGGAGTTGTAGTCCTGGAAAGGAACACAATACAGTTTGGCACCTCTTCAACTGCTAAAGCTCAATGTTATGCGGCCCTGGGAGTTATAGTTTGGGAAGGCGCATTCTTAAGACTTGGAGAACTACAACTCCCAGGATTCCATAGCACCGAGACACTGCAGTTAACGTGGGGCCAAATTGTATTCATTATACAATGTAGGTGTAGGAAAACTACAACTCCCAGGAACCTCATAGCATTGAGCCATGGCAGCGAAAGCGGGATCGAATTGCATTTATTCCTAGCAAAACTATAACTCCCAGGATTCCACAGCATTGAGTCATGGTAGTTAAAGTGGGATCAAACTGCATTCATTCCTTGCAAAACTACAACTCCCAGGATCCCATAGCATTAAGCCATGGCAGTTAAAGCAGGACCAAACTTCATTCATTCCTAGCAAAACTACAACTCCCAGGACTCCACAACATTGGGCCATGGTAGTTAAAGTAGTATCAAACTGTGTTCATTCTTAGCAAAACTACAATTTCCAGGATCCCATAGCATTGAGCCATGGTAGTTAAAACAGTATCCAACTGCGTTCATTCCTAGCAAAACTACAACTCCCAAGATCCCACAGCATTGAGCCATGGCAGTGAAAGTAGGATCAAATTGCATTCATTCTTAGCAAAACTACAATTTCCAGGATTCCACAGCATTGGGCCATGGCAGCGAAAGTGGGATTGAATTGCATTCATTCCTAGCAAAACTACAACTCCCAGGACCCCATAGCATTAAGCCATGGCAGTTAAAGCGGGACCAAACTGCATTCATTCCTAGCAAAACTACAACTCACAGGATCCCATAGTATTGAGCCATGATGACAGTAAAAATAGTAGTAACAATCCCAATTGTCCAGTTGTGTACACAAACCAAATGCGATACCGAGACAAAACAAACACATAATCGCCAGATATAAAAGGTCATAAATCAATGCTATTGATTTTGCAAAGTGTTTTATACGCTGTGATTTGATGATAGAGACCTGGAGAGAAATATTGGAAGCAAGAAATAAATAATATCGGATCCATAGGACAAATTGCAAGGCATTTTACCAGAAATGTCCAACAAGGAAGCAAAGCCAATTTGGATCCTTGTAGATTCTTGTGTTTATTGGTAAATATTATTTACCAATAAATACAAGAATCTACAAGAATCCAGATGCAAGGATCCAAAAATTCCAAATGCAAGGATAATGGGAGTTGGAGTGCTAGGCTGAGGAAGTCTAAATGCCAATAATATTGATATTTAATAATAATATTAATAGTATTTACTAATAAACACAAGAATCTACAAGAATCCAGATGCAAGGATCCAAAATTCCAAATGCAAGGATAATGGGAGTTGGAGTGCTGGGCTGAGGAAGTCTAAATGTCAATAATATTGATATCTAATAATAATATTAATAGTATTTACTAATAAACACAAGAATCTACAAGAATCCAGATGCAAGGATCCAAAATTCCAAATGCATGGATGATGGGAGTTGGAGTGCTAGGCTGAGGAAGTCTAAATGCCAATAATGTTGATATTTAATAATAATATTACTAGTATTTACCAATAAACACAAGAATCCACAAGAATCCAGATGCAAGGATCCAAAAATTCCAAATGCAAGGATAATGGGAGCTGGAGTGCTAGGCTGAGGAAGTCTAAATGCCAATAATATTGATATTTAATAATAATATTAATAGTATTTACTAATAAACACAAGAATCTACAAGAATCCAGATGCAAGGATCCAAAAATTCCAAATGCAAGGATAATGGGAGCTGGAGTGCTAGGCTGAGGAAGTCTAAATGCCAATAATGTTGATATCTAATAATAATATTAATAGTATTTACCAATAAACACAAGAATCTACAAGAATCCAGATGCAAGGATCCAAAAATTCCAAATGCAAGGATAATGGGAGCTGGAGTGCTAGGCTGAGGAAATCTAAATGCCAATAATGTTGATATTTAATAATAATATTAATAGTATTTACTAATAAACACAAGAATCTACAAGAATCCAGATGCAAGGATTCAAAATTCCAAATGCAAGGATAACTGTGTTCACGAATGGAACGGATTCCCAACAATATTAATTTTGCGTAAAATTACGTTGCCTGGATGTGGTTGGACTCTAACTCCCAGAATCCTCCAACTTTGCAATGCAGGCTGATGGGAGTTGTAGTCCAACCGTATCCAAAGGGTTAGACAATCCCTGGGCCAAATGGAGAGAGTCATAAATTGGAAGCTTGGAGGCATTTGTTTATTCATTCAGAATAATCCTACATAAAGACGTCAACGAAAGGAAACGTGTGCCATCTTGTTCCTAATGGCATGCCTGTCGCTTCAGGAATTCCCAGTTCATTGAGTTTGTGGCGCTTTGGAAACAAGAATGCAAACACAACAACAACATATAAGTTTTAACAATAAACACAAACATCGAAATGCAAGGATCCCACCTGTTTGGGGATGCTTTTCAAACCAGAACACATGGCCAAAAGGATGACATAGGAATTGTCAACAGAAAAATATATATAATATTTAATAATAATAATAATAATAATAATAATAATAATAATAATAATAATAATAATTTGTATTTTTTGGGTTCTTGCATTTGGATTCTTATGTTTATTGGTTATTATTATTATTATTATTATTATTATTATTATTATTACAGTAGGGTCTCACTTATCCAACATTTGCTTATCCAACGTTCTGGATTATCCAACGCATTTTTGTAGTCAA